>NC_137455.1:41766263-41915213 GCF_964235325.1 Thermobia domestica | reverse complement strand
GTGTAACTGGGGAAGATATTAGCTTCTAAATGTGACTTGTATAGTGCTGATGTAACTGGGTAAGATATTAGCTTCTAATTTCACTTGTATAATGAGGTGTAACTGGGGAAGATATTAGCTTCTAAATGTCACTTGTATAGTGCTGATGTAACTGGGTAAGATATTAGCTTCTAATTTCACTTGTATAATGAGGTGTAACTGGGGAAGATATTAGCTTCTAAATGTGACTTGTATAGTGCTGATGTAACTGGGTAAGATATTAGCTTCTAATTTCACTTGTATAATGAGGTGTAACTGGGGAAGATATTAGCTTCTAAATGTGACTTGTATAGTGCTGATGTAACTGGGTAAGATATTAGCTTCTAATTTCACTTGTATAATGAGGTGTAACTGGGGAAGATATTAGCTTCTAAATGTCACTTGTATAGTGCTGATGTAACTGGGTAAGATATTAGCTTCTAATTTCACTTGTATAATGAGGTGTAACTGGGGAAGATATTAGCTTCTAAATGTGACTTGTATAGTGCTGATGTAACTGGGTAAGATATTAGCTTCTAATTTCACTTGTATAATGAGGTGTAACTGGGGAAGATATTAGCTTCTAAATGTCACTTGTATAGTGCTGATGTAACTGGGTAAGATATTAGCTTCTAATTTCACTTGTATAATGAGGTGTAACTGGGGAAGATATTAGCTTCTAAATGTGACTTGTATAGTGCTGATGTAACTGGGTAAGATATTAGCTTCTAATTTCACTTGTATAATGAGGTGTAACTGGGGAAGATATTAGCTTCTAAATGTCACTTGTATAGTGCTGATGTAACTGGGTAAGATATTAGCTTCTAATTTCACTTGTATAATGAGGTGTAACTGGGGAAGATATTAGCTTCTAAATGTGACTTGTATAGTGCTGATGTAACTGGGTAAGATATTAGCTTCTAATTTCACTTGTATAATGAGGTGTAACTGGGGAAGATATTAGCTTCTAAATGTGACTTGTATAGTGCTGATGTAACTGGGTAAGATATTAGCTTCTAATTTCACTTGTATAATGAGGTGTAACTGGGGAAGATATTAGCTTCTAAATGTCACTTGTATAGTGCTGATGTAACTGGGTAAGATATTAGCTTCTAATTTCACTTGTATAATGAGGTGTAACTGGGGAAGATATTAGCTTCTAAATGTCACTTGTATAGTGCTGATGTAACTGGGTAAGATATTAGCTTCTAATTTCACTTGTATAATGAGGTGTAACTGGGGAAGATATTAGCTTCTAAATGTCACTTGTATAGTGCTGATGTAACTGGGTAAGATATTAGCTTCTAATTTCACTTGTATAATGAGGTGTAACTGGGGAAGATATTAGCTTCTAAATGTCACTTGTATAGTGCTGATGTAACTGGGTAAGATATTAGCTTCTAATTTCACTTGTATAATGAGGTGTAACTGGGGAAGATATTAGCTTCTAAATGTCACTTGTATAGTGCTGATGTAACTGGGTAAGATATTAGCTTCTAATTTCACTTGTATAATGAGGTGTAACTGGGGAAGATATTAGCTTCTAAATGTGACTTGTATAGTGCTGATGTAACTGGGTAAGATATTAGCTTCTAATTTCACTTGTATAATGAGGTGTAACTGGGGAAGATATTAGCTTCTAAATGTCACTTGTATAGTGCTGATGTAACTGGGTAAGATATTAGCTTCTAATTTCACTTGTATAATGAGGTGTAACTGGGGAAGATATTAGCTTCTAAATGTCACTTGTATAGTGCTGATGTAACTGGGTAAGATATTAGCTTCTAATTTCACTTGTATAATGAGGTGTAACTGGGGAAGATATTAGCTTCTAAATGTCACTTGTATAGTGCTGATGTAACTGGGTAAGATATTAGCTTCTAATTTCACTTGTATAATGAGGTGTAACTGGGGAAGATATTAGCTTCTAAATGTGACTTGTATAGTGCTGATGTAACTGGGTAAGATATTAGCTTCTAATTTCACTTGTATAATGAGGTGTAACTGGGGAAGATATTAGCTTCTAAATGTCACTTGTATAGTGCTGATGTAACTGGGTAAGATATTAGCTTCTAATTTCACTTGTATAATGAGGTGTAACTGGGGAAGATATTAGCTTCTAAATGTCACTTGTATAGTGCTGATGTAACTGGGTAAGATATTAGCTTCTAATTTCACTTGTATAATGAGGTGTAACTGGGGAAGATATTAGCTTCTAAATGTCACTTGTATAGTGCTGATGTAACTGGGTAAGATATTAGCTTCTAATTTCACTTGTATAATGAGGTGTAACTGGGGAAGATATTAGCTTCTAAATGTCACTTGTATAGTGCTGATGTAACTGGGTAAGATATTAGCTTCTAATTTCACTTGTATAATGAGGTGTAACTGGGGAAGATATTAGCTTCTAAATGTGACTTGTATAGTGCTGATGTAACTGGGTAAGATATTAGCTTCTAATTTCACTTGTATAATGAGGTGTAACTGGGGAAGATATTAGCTTCTAAATGTCACTTGTATAGTGCTGATGTAACTGGGTAAGATATTAGCTTCTAATTTCACTTGTATAATGAGGTGTAACTGGGAAGATATTAGCTTCTAAATGTCACTTGTATAGTGCTGATGTAACTGGGTAAGATATTAGCTTCTAATTTCACTTGTATAATGAGGTGTAACTGGGGAAGATATTAGCTTCTAAATGTCACTTGTATAGTGCTGATGTAACTGGGTAAGATATTAGCTTCTAATTTCACTTGTATAATGAGGTGTAACTGGGAAGATATTAGCTTCTAAATGTGACTTGTATAGTGCTGATGTAACTGGGTAAGATATTAGCTTCTAATTTCACTTGTATAATGAGGTGTAACTGGGGAAGATATTAGCTTCTAAATGTCACTTGTATAGTGCTGATGTAACTGGGTAAGATATTAGCTTCTAATTTCACTTGTATAATGAGGTGTAACTGGGGAAGATATTAGCTTCTAAATGTGACTTGTATAGTGCTGATGTAACTGGGTAAGATATTAGCTTCTAATTTCACTTGTATAATGAGGTGTAACTGGGGAAGATATTAGCTTCTAAATGTCACTTGTATAGTGCTGATGTAACTGGGTAAGATATTAGCTTCTAATTTCACTTGTATAATGAGGTGTAACTGGGGAAGATATTAGCTTCTAAATGTGACTTGTATAGTGCTGATGTAACTGGGTAAGATATTAGCTTCTAATTTCACTTGTATAATGAGGTGTAACTGGGGAAGATATTAGCTTCTAAATGTCACTTGTATAGTGCTGATGTAACTGGGTAAGATATTAGCTTCTAATTTCACTTGTATAATGAGGTGTAACTGGGGAAGATATTAGCTTCTAAATGTCACTTGTATAGTGCTGATGTAACTGGGTAAGATATTAGCTTCTAATTTCACTTGTATAATGAGGTGTAACTGGGGAAGATATTAGCTTCTAAATGTCACTTGTATAGTGCTGATGTAACTGGGTAAGATATTAGCTTCTAATTTCACTTGTATAATGAGGTGTAACTGGGGAAGATATTAGCTTCTAAATGTCACTTGTATAGTGCTGATGTAACTGGGTAAGATATTAGCTTCTAATTTCACTTGTATAATGAGGTGTAACTGGGGAAGATATTAGCTTCTAAATGTCACTTGTATAGTGCTGATGTAACTGGGTAAGATATTAGCTTCTAATTTCACTTGTATAATGAGGTGTAACTGGGGAAGATATTAGCTTCTAAATGTGACTTGTATAGTGCTGATGTAACTGGGTAAGATATTAGCTTCTAATTTCACTTGTATAATGAGGTGTAACTGGGGAAGATATTAGCTTCTAAATGTCACTTGTATAGTGCTGATGTAACTGGGTAAGATATTAGCTTCTAATTTCACTTGTATAATGAGGTGTAACTGGGGAAGATATTAGCTTCTAAATGTGACTTGTATAGTGCTGATGTAACTGGGTAAGATATTAGCTTCTAATTTCACTTGTATAATGAGGTGTAACTGGGGAAGATATTAGCTTCTAAATGTCACTTGTATAGTGCTGATGTAACTGGGTAAGATATTAGCTTCTAATTTCACTTGTATAATGAGGTGTAACTGGGGAAGATATTAGCTTCTAAATGTCACTTGTATAGTGCTGATGTAACTGGGTAAGATATTAGCTTCTAATTTCACTTGTATAATGAGGTGTAACTGGGGAAGATATTAGCTTCTAAATGTGACTTGTATAGTGCTGATGTAACTGGGTAAGATATTAGCTTCTAATTTCACTTGTATAATGAGGTGTAACTGGGGAAGATATTAGCTTCTAAATGTCACTTGTATAGTGCTGATGTAACTGGGTAAGATATTAGCTTCTAATTTCACTTGTATAATGAGGTGTAACTGGGGAAGATATTAGCTTCTAAATGTCACTTGTATAGTGCTGATGTAACTGGGTAAGATATTAGCTTCTAATTTCACTTGTATAATGAGGTGTAACTGGGGAAGATATTAGCTTCTAAATGTGACTTGTATAGTGCTGATGTAACTGGGTAAGATATTAGCTTCTAATTTCACTTGTATAATGAGGTGTAACTGGGGAAGATATTAGCTTCTAAATGTCACTTGTATAGTGCTGATGTAACTGGGTAAGATATTAGCTTCTAATTTCACTTGTATAATGAGGTGTAACTGGGGAAGATATTAGCTTCTAAATGTCACTTGTATAGTGCTGATGTAACTGGGTATGATATTAGCTTCTAATTTCACTTGTATAATGAGGTGTAACTGGGGAAGATATTAGCTTCTAAATGTCACTTGTATAGTGCTGATGTAACTGGGTAAGATATTAGCTTCTAATTTCACTTGTATAATGAGGTGTAACTGGGGAAGATATTAGCTTCTAAATGTGACTTGTATAGTGCTGATGTAACTGGGTAAGATATTAGCTTCTAATTTCACTTGTATAATGAGGTGTAACTGGGGAAGATATTAGCTTCTAAATGTCACTTGTATAGTGCTGATGTAACTGGGTAAGATATTAGCTTCTAATTTCACTTGTATAATGAGGTGTAACTGGGGAAGATATTAGCTTCTAAATGTCACTTGTATAGTGCTGATGTAACTGGGTAAGATATTAGCTTCTAATTTCACTTGTATAATGAGGTGTAACTGGGGAAGATATTAGCTTCTAAATGTCACTTGTATAGTGCTGATGTAACTGGGTAAGATATTAGCTTCTAATTTCACTTGTATAATGAGGTGTAACTGGGGAAGATATTAGCTTCTAAATGTCACTTGTATAGTGCTGATGTAACTGGGTAAGATATTAGCTTCTAATTTCACTTGTATAATGAGGTGTAACTGGGGAAGATATTAGCTTCTAAATGTCACTTGTATAGTGCTGATGTAACTGGGTAAGATATTAGCTTCTAATTTCACTTGTATAATGAGGTGTAACTGGGGAAGATATTAGCTTCTAAATGTCACTTGTATAGTGCTGATGTAACTGGGTAAGATATTAGCTTCTAATTTCACTTGTATAATGAGGTGTAACTGGGGAAGATATTAGCTTCTAAATGTCACTTGTATAGTGCTGATGTAACTGGGTAAGATATTAGCTTCTAATTTCACTTGTATAATGAGGTGTAACTGGGGAAGATATTAGCTTCTAAATGTCACTTGTATAGTGCTGATGTAACTGGGTAAGATATTAGCTTCTAATTTCACTTGTATAATGAGGTGTAACTGGGGAAGATATTAGCTTCTAAATGTGACTTGTATAGTGCTGATGTAACTGGGTAAGATATTAGCTTCTAATTTCACTTGTATAATGAGGTGTAACTGGGGAAGATATTAGCTTCTAAATGTCACTTGTATAGTGCTGATGTAACTGGGTAAGATATTAGCTTCTAATTTCACTTGTATAATGAGGTGTAACTGGGGAAGATATTAGCTTCTAAATGTCACTTGTATAGTGCTGATGTAACTGGGTAAGATATTAGCTTCTAATTTCACTTGTATAATGAGGTGTAACTGGGGAAGATATTAGCTTCTAAATGTGACTTGTATAGTGCTGATGTAACTGGGTAAGATATTAGCTTCTAATTTCACTTGTATAATGAGGTGTAACTGGGGAAGATATTAGCTTCTAAATGTCACTTGTATAGTGCTGATGTAACTGGGTAAGATATTAGCTTCTAATTTCACTTGTATAATGAGGTGTAACTAGGGAAGATATTAGCCTCTAAATGTCACTTGTATAGTGCTGATGTAACCGGGTAAGATAGCTTCTAAATGCCAATTGAATAATGAGGATATAATTTCAATGACCAAGATATTAGCTGCTAAATATCACTTGTAAAATAGAACCTTTCAGTAGCATGGAGGCTTAAATAACCGCTTGATTGTACAGATGGAATCGTGTTTAAGTTTCATACCTGTAACGCACAAAACTCCGACCGGAATATTTTAAAATTACTAATTTGGACATTTAGACATTTAATTTATGACATTTCAAACATTGTACTGCAAATGTCACTAAGACTTAGTAATGTTGGAAGCATGTGAAGAAGAGTGGTTACTACCATGTAGGTAAATTTGAAATATGTGAAGAATTGGAGGTCACTATCACGTAGCTAGGACTGAAGCATATATAGAAGGGGAGGTCACCACCACGTAAGTAGCTCGGACTCTTGTGAAGAATGGCGGGTCACTAACATGTAGGTAGGTCTGAAGCATGTGAGGAAGGGAAAGTTACTACCACGTAGGTAGGTCTGAAGCACGTGAAGAATGGAAGGTCTCTAGCATGTAAGTAGGTCTGAAACATGTGAAGAAGGAAAATTACTACCACACGTAGTAGATCCACACTGAAGAATAACTTCTAGATCCCACTTGGACAACATAGAAGCAGCTGAGTTAGATATTACTTTCTAATCGTCGCTTGTATAATACGGATGCACCTGGGAAAAGGCCTTAATATCGCGTTTGCGTTTTGCTTAGTCGAACAATGCAAATGGATAAGGTATTAGTGATAAATACACGTTTATAACTTGCTGAATTTAGTAATTTCTTATTGACTCTAGTGTATGGCGTTTAGGGCACGCTTTTAAATTCGACACGGAGATAGAAGAAACCAAGAAAAGAATGAGGAGAAATGCGTAGTAAGCGTTTGTCAGTGTATGAGTAATTCTCAATCCACGAGTGCTATATATCTACTGTGCCAGCGACATTCTTGTTTATCTGCCACAATTGCATTTGTCAATGATGACAGTAATGCTTTGGTCATAGAGCACTAATCTCTGGTGTGTGGGGTCCTTGGTTCGACCTGAGCTCGTTCCAAGTGATGTTTGTGATGGACAAACACATTGTACGTGGATTTTTCCCTTTCCTCCAACTTTCTTTATTCCACAATTTCGATCATTATTATCATAATTGTTCCCTTAACTTTGATATAAAATCATGGGACATTAAACTAAAAAAAAAAAAAAAAAAAAGTCGGCGAGGGGATTTCTTCGTCTGTGCCGCTAGCAATAACTAATTAATTAAGTCGATAGAGGATTGGGGTAAGAAAATCAGCAAATAAATAGCAGGTTAAGGTAAAGTAAACCAATATAACGATTATGGTTAATTAACGAATATATTAACCCTGTCTACACACAGAATATTAAACGTTGGGTGGCGACTTATCCTTTGCTGACTAAATGCCAGAGTGTTTAGTATTATTGTTAGATTAGTTATATCGTTAATTACTTTGAAGCAAGTTAATATGGTGTATTATTATTGCTACTTTGAATTATTTCCATGAGTATTGTATATAATTTCTAAGAAAAAATAGATACTGGGATAGTTCACCATTTACTAATGTTTTGATGTAAAGTCATAATCCTTTTTAAAGGCATTTCGTGATAATGTTTGAACAATTCGTTTATTTCTTAATAACTCAGATAGGAGAAATACACCTATGTAATTTCTAATAGGCTGCCAGCTCGACGTTGACATTAGGACCTTACTTAAAAATAGCCCTTGTATTAAGAATTAACGCAAAGTACTGACATGATTGTCTCTTATATTTAAATAAATAGGACTGCACACACAATTGTCTTCTTTGTAGATCGAAGTCTCAACATTTTAACGTCTGGCCTAATACGCGCACGAATCACTAACTGCTTACTATCGTTCAATACAACACTATTATAGCGGAAGGCAGTCGCAATACACAAATAGTTTTACAAAGTCAAAATTTCGTATGTTTCCACTATTTTGATAACTTTCTGTACGTTCCCAAACCTGCATGAAACTATGGATTTTTAACATTTTCTTAACAGGTGACACCTTTCCATAAGAATTAGCTACGTCCTAATTTATCATATAATTATCTCTGTTTGTATGATTATAAATCAGATGTGTTACACGTAAATATCCTACTTATACAAATTGACAATCTTCAATTGAGGAGTTCTATGTAATAAGGGCCCATAACGGGAAACCATGTTTAACTTTTGTGCATGTGCACCCTGTAAGAGAAGTATGGATTTCCTCTGTGTTCTACAAAATACAAGCAAACTAAAAGTTCGTTTCACTATAACATAAATATGAATGCTTTTAGAATGCTTTTATACGCTTTTTATAATATGAATATGAATATTTTTATACGCTCTTTATAATATGAATATGAATGCTTTTATAGCTCTTTATAATATGAATATGAATGCTGTTATAGGCTCTTTATAATATGAATATGAATGTTTTATAGGCTCTATAATATGAATATGAATGCTTTTATAGGCTCTTTATAATATGAATATGAATACTTTTATAGACTCTTTATAATATGAATATGGATATTTTTATAGGCTCTTTAGAATATGAATATGAATGCTTTTATAGGATTTTTATAAGATGAATATGAATACTTTTATAGGCTCTTTATAATATGAATAAGAATGCTTTTATAGACTTTTTTTTTTTTTAGGGAGAACTACTTTTTAGGATTCTCGTGTAAATGAAAAAAGAAAAGTAATTACAAAGTAAGGAACACAGATAAAGTAAAAAGAAAAATGTGTGTAATAATTAGGGATGGGCAAAACCGGTTTTTATAAAAACCGAAAACCGGTTTCTATAAAAACCGAAACCCGAAAACCGACATTTCGGTTTTCTCCAAACCGGTTCGGTTTTTCACCGAAACTGGTTTCGGTGAAAACTTTTCGAAATCACATAAAACTATTTTTGTGGAAATGGATTCGATTTCCGGAGAACAACGAAACACCATTCTGGTCAGAAATAGAACAAATTTTGGAGAAAAAAACGGAATCGGTTTAGAAGAAAACCGGATCATGTGAAAAACCGAACCGGTTTTGCTGAAAATCGATAACCGGTTTCGGAGAAAACCGAACCGGTTTTGAAGAAAACCGAAACCGGTTTTTTGGAAATTTTCAAAAAACGGTTTCGGTTTTCCTAAAAACCGAAAACCGAAAAACCGGTTTTTGTGCCCACCACTAGTAATAATTATATATTGAAGTAGTCCATGTATTATGTAGAAACTGGACAAATAACAATCCTCGGCACTGGAAACAGTCTATGCATAATGTATAGCTGGTAAAATCTACTCGTGAAGAACATCCTCTGTATCCCTGATGTATAGGTTGATGGAACATTCCCTCGTACCAAGCAACAGCATTTTGATCCGAAAAGCAGACTAACTCCATACGCCTCGTTCTTTAGCTGCGGGTTCGGCTGCGGTGGTTGACATCCTAACATAGTATCTACAAGATTTACGTCCTTGTGCGATCGAGTAAAGTACTTACTTGGCATGTACGCACCAGTATATGCATCAGCAGCTAAAATTTCACCCGATGGTTTGAAACAAAGTACACAGGACTGAATCTTGAAAGGATATCGAGTTGCTGATGGTTTACTTTTCATTACAGTTGTGAATCCATTCTTCTAGTGTTTGATAACAAGTCTCCAATATTTTATCTTAAAAGGATAGGGGTATTTTCGAATTGCTTTCAGCACTTCTACGTACTTGTCAAAAATAAGCACTTTTTCTTCCTTGGCCACTTTCAGGCGGCACAAACTAACATTCCTACCACACTAGTTGAAAGAGTGATCTCGGATAAGAAATATACGGTATGTTTCACTGTTATACCTAATTTAATGACAAACCAAGAGCAAAATTTTACCATTAGCATATTTTACTGTCTCTTCTGTTTTTTGAGATTATTCTCGAATTCGTGCTAGCACACTGTGATATGTTCAATGCTGTTCAAACAAATTACTTCACCAACATAACTGCAGCATATACTTGCTTTCCTCTCACGACAACCTCTATTACTTCACTATAGCAACGTCAAGACTTGGGATATCGGAATAAAATTTTGCAGGTATATAGAATTAATACCGAAGAATTTAAAAATGAAATCTCCCTAAAAGGGGTCTATGCCGGTATGGGCCCCTATTATATAGAACTCCTCAATTAATAATACTAGCATTTGATTCTTTTATGGAAGCTCGTTTCAAGAGTTACTTCAAATTTGATTAGATTACCGTTTATCTGAGTTATGACTTGGTGGGATATCTCAAACATTAAATGAAAACTAATTATTAATGTTTGGTAAGAAGATATTTGTATGTTTACTGAAGTATCGCATTCAGTTATGTTAAGCGTGAATTATTAATTGCTATTACCATGCTGCCTTTGCTTATTTTCTCTTAAGAGACAGAAACATATATGCCTACATAACAGTAGGATGCCTGAATGGATTATAGTATTTCATGCACTCAAAAGGCACATTAATCTAATCACTCTTCCGTTACTTCAGAACAAATGGAAACAAAAATTTCATTTACCGTTTTAAAAACCAGGTAGTCAAGTATTGTAAACACATCATAATCTAATTGATCAAACGTGTTATTTTGAAGTTTCATCTTCAACATTTTTTAAATGAATGTTTACCTAATTACCTAGGTAAAATTCATTAGGGTAAGGGGGTACAATTTCGAACAGGTACAATTCTGAACACTATAAGCTTTTGCACCATTTTTCGAAATACAACAGTTTCCAACACTAAGTGAAGAATATGGCGTTGACATTGATTCCTGTGCTTGTTTGTTTCTGATAGAGTTGTGTGTTTAGGTGTTTGTTGAGGCCGTACAGAAATTATTCTTCAAGTAAAGGTATGTATATCAACCATAGAAAATGTCGTACTATAAAATAGCTCATTGTTTGACGTTGTATTGTTGCTTTAAATTGCGAAATGTTGGTTGTTAGTTTACTGTAGTATGTTGCACGGTCCATGATGGAAACAAGCATGGTACACCAGATGCCATCTACGAACAGCATTTGTAACTGTTTAGTCGCAGATAAAGTATAGCGAAAGGTACAATTTCGAACATCAATAAGGGACAATTCTGAACACTAGGGTGAAGGTACATATCAGCCAATTTTGCTAGCATTCTTAGTGTGCTTTTCGTGTTTTGTCATCACACATGCCACGACGGAAAACTGAAAAGAAGAAGCGTCTTTTGTGGGATCTTTCTAATATGGCAACAGCAATGAAGAACATCTTATGGGGTGATATCGTTAAGAGGAGCATCGGCATTGTATCACATTCCACTAGGCACTCTTCATGACCGTGTAGGCAAGGAAAAACAGATTGGACTTACTCCACGGGTGACAGGCAAAATTGGACATCCCACAGTACTATCGGAAGAAACGGAGAAGACTTTGGTGAATAGGATAGTGTATTTTGAGAACAGAGGATTAAGACTTACACCCTTGCAAGTAAAACGTGCTGCTTTTGATGTGGCTGTGGTCTGTGGAGTTTGGCACCCATTGAATCCAGATGTGAAGATAGCTGGTGATGACTGGTTCAAGCCCTTTATGAAAAGGCACCCAAACATAAGTTTGAGGAAACCAGAAGGACTATCGAGAGCTAGAGCTGCAGGTATGAATGAAGAAAGAGTGAGGAACTACTTTAGAATTCTGAAAGGTGTACTGAATGACTTTAATTTGTTTGATAAGCCTCAATGCATATACAACATGGATGAGACAGGGATTCCTTTGAATAACAGACCCATGAAAATAGTAAGTCAAAAAGGAAAGCGTGAGATCGTGTCACTAACCAATGTTCAAAAAGAGGAAAACGTGACAGTCGTTGCTTGTTGCAATGCTTCTGACTCTTACTTTCCACCGATGATCATTTTTAAAGGTGTCAGAATTCAATGATGGTTTGCCACCTTGCACAGTTGTGGAGTTGAGCGAGTCTGGATACATCAACGAGAGGCTTTTCTTTAGGTGGTTGAAACATTTTTGTACATACAAAACTCCTGGTAAAGTTTTGCTTATACTGGACAATGCCTTGTAATTCTGCCAGGAGAATGGATCGAGCTCGTGGGTTTACCACCTCATAGTACGCACGTTCTTCAACCTTCAGATAGAACTTTGTTCAAGTCTCTGAAGGGACACTACCACAGAAAAGCAACAAACTGGCAACATCGCCATTCCAACGAGGCTCTGTCGAAGCTCAGATTTAATCCTCTCTTTTGCGAGGCTTGGAACGAGGCAGCTCCTGTTGGCTCGGCCATAAAAGGTTTTGCGTGTACTGGAATCATGCCCTTTTCGAACGACATTGTTGCAAAGTCCAAATTTGCTCCTTCCCTCCTGTTCGTATCGTCTTCGGAAGAAAAAATCAGTCTAGGAGCAACACTAAAAACTAATTACATTTGTGCACCAGGAACATCGAAAATTGATGATTCACCTACGTCGCAAGATCAAGATAGACCCACTATTATCTCACCTACACCAAATACCGCAGGTTCTCCTATGTCACAAGACGGAGACAGACCTACCATTCTCTTACCTACACCAAAACCCTCCGATTCTCCGGAAAATGTTTTGGTTCGTAACATCCTCAAAATCCCTGAAAAGAAACCTTCTACACGTAAAAGAAAACTCCTAACCTCGCTCCATCTTACAAGCAACGCTCACGTTGTTGAAGTACAGGCTAAGAAATCCTGCGTTGTTAACCGGACTACTGCAGAAAAGAAGCTTCAAGTTACAAGACAGCCGCAAAGAAGTAGGGCATTAACTCCAACAAATGAGGATATATGCGGTTTTTGCCAGTTGAGCTATTACAGTGAAGAGTCCCTCGTGAAAGGCGACTGGATACGATGCCAGTCTTGCCAAGTGTGGTATAATGAAGTGTGTGTAGGTGCACAAGGTAAGAAACAATTTATTTGTGGAAAATGTATGTGATCGAAATTGTACCTACCAGTGTTCAGAATTGTACCTCATGTGGTACAAATCTGAACGTTTCTGTGCTAACAAAAAAATTGTGTTTATGAACATTGTAACAGAGCTTTTCTCTTAAAATTTCTGTAACGCAACACATAGATTACAAACTTTGTATTTACAAAAAATTATCCTGTTCTTACGTCTAATTTGTTCAAAAATAAAAAAAGTTTCTAAAGTGTTCGAAATTGTACCCTCTTACCCTATATCTCATATTCATATTGGCTAGATTTTCATCTAAGTCATCAAAGTGAAGCAATTTCTTTAGCGAAAATTGTTCATATTAGTTTCTTAGGATCACTTCAGTGGACGTTATAAGATTGTAATGTCATTAGGATCACGCTAGTGGACCTTATAAGATTGAAATGTTATTAGGATCACGTAGTGGATCTTATAAGATTGTAATATTGTTAAGATTACGCTAGTGGACCTTATAAGATTGTAATATTGTTAGAATCACGCTAGTAGACATTATAAGAGGGTAATGTTATTAGGAAGATGCTAGTAGACATTATAAGATGGTAATGTTATTAGGAAGATGCTAGTAGGCATTATAAGATTGTAATGTTATTAGGATCACGTTAGTAGATCTTATAAGATTGCAATGTTATTAGAATTACGCTAGTAGGCATTATAAGATTGTAATGTTATTAGGGTCACGCTAGTAGATCTTATAAGATTGCAATGTTATTAGAATTACGCTAGTAGGCATTATAAGATTATAATGCTATTAGGATCACTCTAGTAGCAATTAGAAGATTGTAATGTTACGCTAGTAGGCATTATGAGATTGTAATGTCATTAGAATGACGCTGGTAGACAGTATAATATTGTACTGTTATTCGGAATACGCTAGTGATCATTATAAGAATATAATGTTATTAGAATCACGGTAATAGGCATTATAAGGTTGTAATGTTATTAGGATCACGCTAGTAGGCATTATAAGATTGTATTGTTATTAGGATTACGCTAGTAGGCATTATAAGATTATAATGCTATTAGGATCACTCTAGTAGCAATTAGAAGATTGTAATGTTACGCTAGTAGGCATTATGAGATTGTAATGTCATTAGAATGACCCTGGTAGACAGTATAATATTGTACTGTTATTCGGAATACGCTAGTGATCATTATAAGAATATAATGTTATTAGAATCACGATAATAGGCATTATAAGATTGTAATGTTATTAGGATCACGCTAGTAGGTATTATAAGATTGCAATATTATTACAATTACGCTAGTAGGCATTATAAGATTATAATGGTATTACGATCACTCTAGTAGCAATTAGAAGATTGTAATGTTACGCTAGTAGGCATTATGAGATAGTAATGTCATTAGAATGACGCTGTTAGACAGTATAATATTATACTGTTATTCGGAATACGCTAGTGGTCATTATAAGAATCTAATGTTATTAGAATCATGGTAATAGGCAATATAAGATTGCAATGTTATTAGAATCACGCTAGTAGGCATTATACAATTATAATGTTATTAGAATAACGCTAGCAAACCTTATAATATTGCAATGTTATTAGGACTACGCTAAGCTAGTAATCATTATAATTTGTAGTGTTATTAGGATCATACTAATTTCTAACATAAGATTGTAATATTATTATAATCACGCTAGTAGGCATTATAAGATTGTAATGTTATTAAGATCACGCTAATAGGCATTATAAGATTATAATATTATTAGGATAACGTTAGTAGGTATTATACGATTGTAATGTTATTAGGAACACGCTAATTGACTGTATAGGATTGAATGGTAGTATCGTAGTAGTCCCTTACTCCACACGATAACTCTTTATCAAAAGCAAAGTTTTGAATTCTGATTTTTTTAGGTAAGAGTTAGCTAGAGTGTACGAGTACGTTAATGAAGTCAATCGTTACCACTTTAATGGGTAATCTGATTTTAAGAGTGCCTATATCCATATCCCTTATATGGAAATATATATGCTGGGGTTAGATTTTCGGTTAGAATGAAAGGTAAAATATTTTGAGTTTTTTGTTAAAATTATACCTTAAAAAATAATGAGGTCGAAACCTCACATATTTGGATTTTGAGAACCTATACGCATCACATTCTTGGGATATGAGGCAATATATAAAACCTAGATTATTGCGTGTCCTTTTCCGTGACATCAGTCTCATGACACTTTTTTCAAAACGAGACATTTTCACCTCTTGTCTCGTTGCATCCTTATTAGGACTTACGTTTAAAAAAGATTTCGTACCACTATTCAGCACCACCACAGTTGCTGTCTGATATTGTCTTACGTTTTCAAGAATGTTCTCGAAGTCTCTAAACAGTGTGTAAACACATATAAGACTTTGCTCTTCCGCTCAAGACAATATTGATACATCTCTGTAAAAGTTTATAAGAAAACTGAAAGAGAGCAGTTTATATTTATAGTTACATGAGCTTTGCAACTATATTCACTAACATTGATCATATGGCAGGGAGTTCTTATCTGCATCAATTATTTCTTCTCGTATTGTCGACAACTGGTTGGAGCACTTGACAACTACTTGTAGTCTACTTCCATAATAGTTACAAATTTCTCTACTTAACAAAGTTTAACTGAATTTTCTTAAACCCCTTGGGTGCAAGTGACGGAGGACTAGAAAGAGAAGAATTTGTATTTAACAAAATAGAAACTGTTTCGAGAAAAGAAACAAATATGAGCTTGGTGATGGTGCATACAATAGAATTTAAATAAAAATGTCGAGTACACACACAGTGTTTTGTAAAATGTTCCGAATATGTTTTAAATCCTGCTATAAGACGTTAAAATATCATGTATTGTCTTATTTTGTTACAAGTGTACCTAGAGTACGTAATAATTAAAAAAGAAAGATATTTTTTGTCTTACTTTATATGCCTTTAAGTAGTGCTTAATTAAGTTGAAGTTCTATTAGGTAATAATAATTCTCAACTTACTTTGAACAGTGATTTTGTTTATTATTTTTGAGAGTCAGTAGAAACTGAATATTGCAGTAATAATAGCTAGAATGTAAAACTTGAATCAACAAGTATATATTTTGTAGTATTCAAATAATATTTGGAAAAGAAGAATGCACCTGTGTGAGCGTATATATCTTTCATATTGCAACCACTGCTTCCCCAAGTCTTCGACCACTACTACTGTTAAATGTTTTTATCTGAAACTTTGTTACTTCAGCAGCGCAAGATGAAACCTCATCATAACAGTTTGAGTTGACGCTATTTTAACTTCATTTTTACAGATGTTTTCATGATAGCAGTTCAAGATGGAAGTCTTTGGTCAATCAATGGACTATTTAAATAATGTCACTCGACAGTTGATTCATAAAAATATGTTTCTTTCTTTTTCTCCATTCTTTTCTTAATGTTAGAAGTTGCTCTTAGGTTTACTGTTTTAAATTTGACAAAATTTGATGGGCTAAACGGGATATGATTGTGAAATTCTTTTTTGTATTTGATTTAGAAAAGGCTTTTGATAGAGTGAGCTGAGAATTATTAATGATGGATTGAAAAAAATAATTGTATATATTATTAATCTGTAAAAAAAAGTCATTTTTAATAAACCCTTAAAAATGATTTCCTAATTAGTAAATTTGTCCATTGAGTTACACAGTTTTTTTTATTTCTGCCAATATTTAAGTGACACTATATTTTTTCCTGATAAAAATATGAAAAATCAAAAGTTATTTGAGTAAAATTTGTTTTATCATTCTCTTTTTCATTCAGGCTTTTCCTTTCAGTTTAGCTTTGAAATCAAACTTAGTATTGTGTTTCCTTGAAAATAAGACCTAAGCAGATAATAAGTCCTAACATAATTTTTCAGATTGCTTGGAAGATAAGCCCTATTATTAAAAACGTACTCCGGTAATTTAGTAGCTGCAGGACTGCTTAATGTATGTAAGGATTTCTATTTATACATACACAGAGTATGGGTAAAAATATTCATGTAAGACCTCGTTTTAATTTTGGAGAGACGTTACATTTTAAAAGTAAACAAAACTCAACTTACTGAAGTGCGATTGTAGATTTCATTGGATATTTTAAAAATGATTTCTTTTTAATGGGCAATTTCATTCCCATCATAAGATGGGCGGGCCCTAGAAGGTAACGCCTTCTCTGGGACCATGACCATTTATTTATTGGTAATATCGTTGGAAGATGGGTATCAGGATTTATGTATTAATATATTTATCTAGTTAAGCATGTAAAAGATGATAACTGAACATAGTATGTAATTTATGTGATATATTAAAATTTGTTACCTCATTACTACCGATTTGTTTCAAATTTGCATTCATTCAGATTTTACTTTGTGCGTACACAAAACCCAATATAAATAATAAACTATTTATCAGTCGACAGATGTACTGCTTTACTGATAAAGTAAATAACATAAACATAACATAACATAAAGCATTTCATTCCCATCATACGACGGGCGGGCCGTAGACGGTTACGCCGTCTCTGTGGCCAGAGTAATTACAAAACTGTTGAAACAGAATAAGATTGATGGTTAATAGGATGTGATTGAAGCTGGAGGAGGAAATGATAATATAGTGGTAACAAAATGCTTCTATTTCGAGGATTTTTAAGTTATTAGCATTATAATAAACCTCCATTGATCCCTTACATGTCTTGTAAAATAGCGGCCTAAAATACTTTATTCTATGTTAGTGACCACATTTCAATTTTAAAACAATGCACCACAAATTGATTTTATTAAACATATTTAAACTCTATATTTGCCTGACACCTATTAAGGCTTAGAAACTCATTATACTGTATATTTTTACCAATTGTATTATCAAATGCTGAAACAAATCTTCAATTATGTGCTTATTCACCTTTACTAACATGTCTGCTCACTAGGGGCGCATCCCCAACGTGTACGTTAACATATAGTTACGAGTGAATACCTATATCTCAGATTTTGAGTACAGTTATATTTTTGCTGTAACTTTATTACACTGTTACGATAGTATTTGAAAGTTAAAGAACATATTAATGTCGATTCATGGTCGGAAACAAGAAATATTAAATCAGAAATAATTATGTAATTATAACGTCAAAAGAAAAACTATAGTCCCTCAGAGTATAAACACTACTTCATTCGCTCGTTTATAATTGTCAACGATAAAAAAAAGTGACTCATTTCTTTTATCTTGTGAAAAGTTTACTATATTTTAATTATTGCAGATATGGTATTCTCGAGAATTTCGCCAATGGGAATGGTTTGACGACTGAAGGAATTGAGGAAGTATCTCAAGACAATGTTGCTGTCAATGGCGCTGCAGGTAACATATCTTTAGAGAACTAAGACTTTATTTTAAGAGCTGTTCAAACTGTACTTTATTGTTATTATTATTATTATTATTATTATTATTATTATTACTATTATTATTATTAATCTATGTTTATTAGGTAGGGCGGAGATTTAGGGTTTACTCGAGCAGACAGTTGTACCAAATATAAAATTTATAGATAAAATACGATGTGAAACATTTCTCGTGAAGGAATGAGAGTGTGAATATAAGTAATTATTGTCAGTGCACAGCATATTGAAATTAATTTTGAGTGACAGTGGAAGTGTTATATATGCAAGTGTGCTCTTCAACCATCCTCGTTTATGCGTATACCCCCCCTTGCTAATGTATCTGCTTCCTACGGACGCACATCCACGTTACCACTAGGGCCCCTCCGGCTTTTCTCAGCAACCAGAGAAGTTCCTATTAAAACCACGTGTTAGCACTTTTTACCAAAAAATCACAGAAGTTCCTATGAAAACCACGTGTTAGAACTTTTTGCCCAGAAACCACAGAGGTTCCTATGAAAACCACGTGTTTTAATTTTTTCCCAGAAGCCACAGAAGTTACTGTGAAAACCACGTGTTAGCACTTTTTACCCAAAAATCACGGAAGTTCGTGTGAAAACCATGTGTTAGAACTCTTTGCCCAGAAACCACAGAGGTTTCTATGAAAACCACGTGTTTTAATTATTGCCCAGAATCCACAGAAGTTCCTGTGAAAAGCACGTATTAGCACTTTTTACCCAGCAACCACAGAAGTTCCTGTAAAAACCATGTGTTAGAACTTATTGCCCAGAAACCACAGAAGTTCCTATAAAAAACACATGTTTTAATTTTTGCCCAGAAGCGACAGAAGTTCTGAGAAAAGCACGTGTTAGCATTTTTTACCCAAAAATCATGGAAATTCCCGTGAAAATGACGTGTTAGAACTTTTTGCCCAGAAACCACTGAAGTTCCTATGAAAACCATGTGTTTTAATTTTTGCCCAGAAGACACAGAAGTTTCTGCGTATAGCACGTGTTAGCATTTTTTACTCAGAAATCACAGAAGTTCCTGTGAAAACCACGTGTTAGAACCTTTTGCCCAGAAACCACAGAGGTTCCTATGAAAACCACGTGCTTTAATTTTTGCCCAGAAGCCACAGAAGTTCCTGTCAAAAGCACGTGTTAGCACTTTTTACCCAGCAATCGCAGAAGTTCCTGTGAAAAGCACGTGTTAGAACTTTTTGCCCAGAGAGCAAAGTTTTTTTGAGACAAGACTACGGTTTTGCCAAAAACCTGACAAAATGTCATCGAATAAAATGTATGGTTCTACACTGCCATTTTCAAATAACAATAAATATGTTCTCAATTTTGAACTCCAAAGGCTCAATAGTTTTTATTCACTCTGATATTGGTCACTTTGTCTAACTAACTGAACGTAACCTGATCTAATCCGAGGTACACTTACCGAAGTTAAATTAACTTAAAATACGTTTTAATAAATGAAGGTACGAACTAATGTACCGTATATAACTTACTATGAAATCAATACTTATCTACATCTTTGTGTTGCCTTAAAGTAAATTTAAGAAATGAAATGTATGGTCGCTTATCAAATATTCTCCTTAAGTTTAGGAGTTTATTTATTCCGAAAAACACTACATTTGTAACGGTCTTCTGTTGGCAAACCTATAGCAAACATGAGCATTTAATATTTTATACTATGTTCCGAACTTTTTTTTTTTTTTTTTAAAATAATGGTAAATGTTCTTCATATTATGGTCATCAGTAAGATGTTAATTAGAGTGAACTGAAAAAAAAATGCATCTCAGGTGATAGTAAGAAGTATTAGAACCAGTGATGGGCAAACTATTTTTTAGAAGAGGTCCAAGGAAATTTGAAAGAAACTTCAGGCATGCTTATATAATTTATTAAAAGGAGGTTAGTATGGCAAGAATTTTATAAATGCTTATATAATTTATTAAAATTCTTGTAATACTAACTCTTTTTATGATTGAAGTTTGTCATAGTCTGCTACGGAATGGAATGTACTAATTCTCAGAAGTAACATAAATACTCATCTGTCACTCTGTTCTGACAGAGCTCTTTCGAAGTAAACCCTATTCTTCTTTTCAACCGTGAGATTAGGAATCCTATGATGCAAGATTTTTTTAAAGGGAACTGCATCTGTCCTGTAGGTAGTAATTTGCAAAATACAGTACTGCGCCATTCGTGATATGACAATTTAAATAATAATTAAGCCTGTCATTATCTTCATATAAGGGGCCCATAAACACTTGCATGACCAATTTGCATGAAAGATCTGTTTCATCGTGCATGTTGGAAGAATGTTTTGTCCACACATGTACCAACTTGCTGTCCAACTTACTAGAAGAATGAATCACAGGAAAGAGTCACGTGATTTCTTTCACTGTCGTGATTGACGGATCTAAATATAAAACAACCAACTTATATGAACGAACACATGCACACTAAACATGCATGAAGAACAGAAAAAGCATCATGCATGTTTTCAGAAGATTTTGAAAACTTTCAATATGCATAAAACGAGGCCATACACGATCAACTTGCCTATGATTTTTATAATTTTTCGTGCATGTTGCAAGGTTTCGTCATGCATGTGTCTGCGTGTATGGGCCCCTTAAATACTTTGCAATTAATGACAGGTCATTTTCTGCGAACTAATAAGCTTATATGCTTCACGGTCGTCAGTAAATCTCTACGTATTCACGCAGAAATTTTCTGTTTTAATACCGGCCATCAACCATACCGCAATCGTGCTTTCTTGCACGTCACTCATGATACAGTTCCTTTTCAAACAACGTCAAAACTAGTTTCTCTTCCTCCTTCTAATTACCTCTAAAGTTGTTCGTTTTTCCCTCACTATTTCTAATACTTAGCATTCGTTTTTTAACATTGTTTTAATATTGTCAATAAAGGATAGTTATAAGTAATATATCCGAGTAAAAATATTGTAGTAAACCCAGCATGAAAGGTGAGTTGAGACAGGTCGTATCTGCTGCAAAGTACAGATGCCGAATACACAATTCCTACACCACTCCATAAAACTTCCAACCTATCCTGAGTATAAAATCTTGTTTATAAAAAGAAAAATTAAGCAACTTCACCAAAGCGCTAAAAGCATGAAAATACTCATAGAAAGGGCCAAAAAGCAGAAAATAATAATAATAAAGAGCTTAAGAGCACAAAGTAATTAATAATTATTATCTGTAAAAATTTTGAAGTCTATGCCAAATCTAACAAAGTAACATCTCGTTATATTATCATCGAAACTAATTTCATATTGGGTATTTTTGTTTGGTTTGGCACAGACTTCAAACTTTTTTTATAGATAATAATTATTAATTATTTTGTGCTTTTAAGCGCTTTATTATTGTTATGTTTGCTTTTAGCGTTTTCAATATTTTCTGCTTTTAGCACTTTGTTGAAGTCGGTTAATATTGTTTTGTTAAGAGAATTGTTTATTGTTTAGTTCCTAGTGCGTTTTTGAAGTTTATATGAAACCACAAGGAAAACGTGTTCTTTAAAGAATTATCAAAATTGGTGCAACTTTGTTGAAGTTGTGAGTAATCATACATAAAAGAATTAGTGAAGAACACTGTCAACATTCAAGGAGTTTCATGGTGTAACTCTGAAGACTAGCCTTAGATCCTTATGAGGTTCGCATGACATCACAAGAAAGAAATACTCTTTTAACAATAAAAAAAAATATCAAAATTGGTGCACCTCTATTGAGGTTATGAGTGATCATACACAAAAGTTAGTGATCAACACTGTCAGCGTTTGAGAAGTTTCATGATCTAACTCCGAAGACTCCCCTTAGATCTTTATGAAATTCGCATGAGATTACAAGGAACATAAAGTTTTTTTAAACCATAAAGGAATTATCAAAATTGGTGCACCTCTATTGAAGTTATGGGTGATCATACACAAAAGAATTAGTGATGAGCTCTAGTTATGAGTGATCTACACAAAGGAATATTGATGAACACTATTAGCGTTCGATGAATTTCATGGTGTAGCTTCGGAGACTATCCTTAAATCCTTATGTAGTTTATATGAGACCACAAAGGAAGAATACATTTTCAGGCAAAAAGAATGATCAAAATCAGTTTACGTATGTACCTGTAAGTTATGCATGAACATGGACACAATAAATATAAACGAATCGAATTTAGTGCCGCCTCCATTTTTTTGAAGTCGGTTAAAAATATAACCATATTTCTTCTGAACTATGAACAAAAGATATTTTTTTTTTTTTAAATATAGAAAAGATTTTATAGAAGATACTATTTAATCGTCAGAAAGGAAGCTGTTAGGGACTAAATGTTAAAAACTGCCAGCGTGAAAGCAATAAAACGAAGAAATAATGTCAGAATACCAGAGACTGAATTTTATAATTTCTCACATTTAAGAAAAAAAGAAAAAGCAGAAAAAAGCTACTAAAGATTTTTTTTTATTATCTCACCAATAGAAGTAATATAATCAAACATACTTTCTGTATAATTCATGACAAGATAAATCATTTTTTAAAAAATAAAAATATCCACAAAATCAAAAATTTCTGCAATTATAATGGTTTTCATTATTAGTATTGTTAGTATTCTATATTTTACATTCCTTATTGTTTTAACTTTTGTTCTATTATCACTATAGCTTAGGAAGAAAGAACTCAAAGAGGAAGAAAAGCTTGTTCATTTTTCTTTTATTTCCATTTTTATGATCACGTCAGGGGGGAAAAAAGAGAGAAAGAAACGGTATAATGGTCTTTTGTTTTATTAAGGGTCTTCTAGTTTTGTGATAGTTACTTCTTTCTTTCGCTTTTTTTTTCTTGTACTATGTTTCCCCTTTTCTTCTCTTTTTTTCGCCTTTATCTTTTTCAGTACCAAAACAGAGAAAGAGAGTTGAAAATGAAGAAAAAAAAGCTTTTATTTAAGCATTTTCGCAACCATTTTTACATGAAACGTGTCTCAGCCAAATGATGCTGGAAATGGGCAGTACGGAGTTTTGAGAGAATCAACCAGGAAACAGGGTAAAGAGGAAACGAAAATCAAGAGAGAGTGTGGATATATAGAAGTAAAGAAAGAGAATTTAAAAAAAAACATAGAAGAAACAAGTGTGTTTTGTGAATATAAATATTAAATTTCAGATGTAGGGAAACAGTGTAGCTATATACTTTCCTATGTCCATTTTCTATGAGCCAGTCGGGGGAGGGGATAGAATAATAATAGTGTCACATCCTCCGTAGCTAAGTGGTTAGCGTACGCGTCTTTGGAGTGGGAGACCTGGGTTCGATCCCTGGCGGGAGCTCATGTGGTTCAGATTCCACGTTAATTAGTAGGTTTCCGAAACTAAACTACTTACATACTGTTCTGTGATCCCATCCCAAACCATCCTGCCTAATAACTGAATTTCAACGGAAGTGGCGCTTAGCATTATGTCTCTGCTAATATATAAAGGGATAGAACAGCCTTTTTCAATCTCTGTGTCGCGACACATTGATTTGTCGCGAATACATGTCAGGTGTATCGCGAGATTTTTAATGTGTTCTAATGTGTTCTAATGTGTTCTAAGCAAATAAATTGTCTTTAGAAGAAAATAAAAATGTATTGCCAATCGACCTGATTTCACACTTGTCTTCCAAGTTTAAAGCTGCAAAGTTAGCTTGTAACGTTGTTTATTTTTCTTTGGAACGGAACACTGGATATGAGAGTACGTATAGACAAGGGCGCCCATCAGGGGGAGCAAGGTGGGGCGCTCACCCCCCTAGAGAAAATTGTACTTCAGAATATCGAAAATCCAATAGAATTTTTACATTAGTTACAGCAAAATTTGAAACAATTTTGGAAACGTCGCTTATACTTGCCCTCCCTTAGAAACCACAACATGGGCGCCCTTGCGCATAGATATTCTTTGCAAAAATCGCCAGGGAAGAATGATAATTCACTAGTTTTAAGTTTGATCTCTTCTTATATTTCTGATGGTGATACTTCTTTCTCATATTCCTGCTTAAGAGTCATAGGTTTCTTTTATGTTAATATAATACGTTTCTATTCAAGAGTCTTACATAATTTGCTTGTGAGATTTGTGTCTCAGTCGTTAAATGATTATAAAAAATATTGTATGTACTTTTATGTGTTTACTTTTTTTTTTTTTTTTTTTGCATCTAGGAAAAAAAATCACATGCAGGGGTATCGCGAAAGTTTAAAATGTACTTTGGTAACCCACAAAGGAAAAATAGGTTGAGAGGTGCTGGGATAGGAAACTAAAAATGTTCATTTCATATTGATATGTTGGGGTTGATTTGAAGTTTAGCGTTCATTTAAGCACTGAGGCTATATGATACATGAAGCTACAGCTTAATATGGGATCAGAACTACATGAGTTCCCATCGGGAGTGAATCCAGCTCTCCAGCTTCGAAGGCACGTTGCCTAACCACATAGTCAAGAAAGAGCTGATATGTATTAAAAGAGATTACGGCTAGATTTATTTCTGTTTTCAAACAGGAGTCTGACATTTTATGACCCTTCACAGTTAATTTTCATTACATTTTCCGTTATTCCACTCTCTCTGTCTGTCTCTTTTTTTATTTCTTTCTACTTTTGATCTCAAATAAAAATTTAAAAAAATAAATTATAAAAAATGAACTGTTAGCTGTCCATGTTGTTAGTTGTAAGATGCAGCATATGAGAAAAGAAAATACCGGACCGTACTAAAGGGAAGTCCCCTAGGTGACATGGTCTTTCCTGATTGGTCGTTAGCTATCGCGAAAGCATTAAGTTCTGCTCTCTCTCTGTGATGTGATAATTACGAGTTCCCCCCTTTTCTTCTTCCTCTCTCTGACTGTTCCATCAGTAGCTATTAAAGTTTGATGTCCCCAAAGGCGTTTGGGCTTTTGAAAAAAAGACTCAGGGACAACTTCCCAGAAAGTTCAACGTGTGCAGCTAAGTGAATGTGTGAGTAAGTGTATGCATATACCGTACTTACTATAGGAGTGATGCTACGCTATCTCCATTTAACGTTGCAATGTTTGGCCAGAAAATATCACATCAAGCCCTTACTTGTTATTATTTTTTTTAAAGTATATAGAGTGCAAATCTTATACAGAGAGCGTAATATATTTTAGGTCTATACATAATTTAATAAATTGTATCTAGGTATTTTTTCGAGTTATCTTACCATATATAGTATAATTTTTCCCCAACAGGTGTCGGTACTATTATGACTATAAAATGTTACGTCTGAAGTGTGATAATGAATTAAAATAACCAGTTTACTCTTGATCTTTTGAGAAATGGAAATCTACTTTTAAGTTGTATTTCAAGTTTGCAAATAGTGCTGAAGTTCAAGGGCCTTAGGCAGATGAGAATGGCGCGTATCGCAGGACCCTGGTTACGTTGGGAGCTCTTTATGAAAAAGTTACAGGACAATGTTCAGCAATTTCGGTAAATATGTTTGCTGAGGTATTCATGTATCCATTTGATGTAATTTATGTCTGCTTTCTGACGGTAATGGTTGTGATTTTAAGAACCTTCAGTAACCAAAGGCCAATTATTAGTCTCCCAAGCAGGCCCGTAGCCAGCCCAAAAATGTAGGGGGGCCTGTAGAAGTTAGGGGGCTGACCCAGCCATACTATAGTTCATTTGCAAGCCGACCATGAAAATTTTAGGGGGTGGCCAACCCTAGCTTCCCCCCCCCCAGTGGATACGGGCCTGCTCCGAAGAGCAATTATTTACAGAACCTTTAGTACCCAAAGGTCCAATGCTTACTTGTACGGGCCTCACAGGCAAAATTATTTACCAAAACCCCAATGGTTACTACTTGTGCGAGTCTCACAAGTAGAATTATTTACAGAACCTTCAGTAACGAAAGGACCAATGGTTACTTGTCCGGGCCTCAAAAGGAGATATTTTTTTTTTTTACAGATTTTTAACAAAATAATAGAAACATCTGGAAAAAAGTGCAATACCAGATTAGTATGGCGTTGGACCATTTTTCACCCTCAGAACAGCTTTGATGCGAGCAAGAGGACTATGCATTACTTACTTCCCTAAAAAAAATGGAGGCGGAAATAGCTTCGCTGTATACGTGTCTGTACAATGGAACGAAATGTTCAATGATGTTCAGGTCATTGGATTGGATGGGCCACGGGAGGTGCTCAACTTTATTTCCATGCCCCTCTAACCACGCTGTAACAAATTTATTTATACGAATGTGAGTATGACCTCAATTCTCGAAAACAACACTTGGATGATAGGTTGCACATTGGTTTGCTAAAGTGGTGATAATCTCGGGCATTCACGCGGCTGGTATGTATCAACACAATACCCGCTGGAAACAAGGATACTGTGGACCACAGGATCACAGAGTCGCTGTCATGTTTCACGGCTGGGCGGAGACATTGTGGATCATACACTTGTTTGGGTGTTCGCCACAAATAAACACAGCCCTAGTTTGCAACGGGATGAACGATGCCTCAACCGACCATATCAATGTTTCCAGCCATCAGCGGTCCATGTTACATGTTTGCTGCACCAATGAGGTCGGGATAAACGTTATGATCCCCTATCAGCGATTTTCTCCGTGCAAGCCGTCCCCATATGTGCAAGCTATTTAACTCACACCAGATTGTGATTATCGATACAGGCTGTGGGAGATGCTGACTTTGAGTTCCTCCGTCACGTGTACCGCAGTCGCATGACAATTTTGAGTGACTATCCACTTTAATGCTCGGCGACAACGTCACGTGTACCGCAGTCGCATGACGATTTTGAGTCACTATCCACTTTAATGCTCGGCGACACGAAGTATTTCTATTAACCTGGTAAATATCTGTACGTCTGTTACGTATAAACTTTAGTCGTAGGGGCTTCATCTTACTGGATTTGGTCAGGAGCTCTGTTAAGACAGCATTGTGAGTAACTATACAAGTAAAGAAAACTGGTATTGTCCTTCATTGTTATATGTATTAAACTTGTGATATACTGCATATTAAGTTTAACACTAATACTACATAAAATAGTTTTCTTTCATAAACTTGTATATACATTTTTTGACAGTCTCTGATATTCAAGCCAGGGAGGTGTTAAGGGAGAAATTTAATTTTTTGTCATGGTAGAAATCAAGATCGACCGTTTAGTAGTCTTACCCTGAGTACCAGTCTAATAGGAATATATTTAGCTCATATCCCAAAATTCTTCTTCCTGGTCTATCAAAATGCTTTCTTTCCATTCACCTCCCAATTAGAACTTTGCACCATCTCATTAGTGCCCTGGCTTTAAACCTATGTTAATAGTTCGTTTCATTATCTTGAGTTCGGTTTAGAACTAATAATGCATTCTGGTGCACAATGGTAGGAATTGATCATGTATAAACATTCTCCCTCTCTCTTTTTTTAAATGGATCTTACCGTATTTTGGAATGATGGAAATGCTTTGAGAACTATAAGTAATGTGATGAATAGTTCCATTGTACTGTATAAACTGTAAAACAAAAACATGCTTCATATACAGTTGTATCTGTTATCTTTATTTTCTAGTATTATGTAACAATAATTTTATTCACCACACTATTGGCTCTAATCTCTGTTGGATTGAAATAAGTGTTATACAATAGATACTTCAGCAATGTACTGTAATTTCGATTGAATCTATTTTTTTTTTTTTTTTAATGTTCCAAACATTTTCCGCGTAATGGGTAGATCTCACTTTAAGTACTAGAGTCTGTCTCGTGCAGCCTTAGCACTAAAAAGGGACGTTAAAACACACATCAATCCAATTCGATCTCACTTTAATACACCAGGAGCTTATTCCATTATTAAACTTTGCAGTTTTCCACTTCGCGCTTTTCACTTTGTATAAAGGTTTTAAATTCCGCCATATTTTTGAAGAAAGGATTTAGGATTTAGATATGTGGATTTCCGGCATCTATGGCCCATTAGCTCGTCACGTTTGAGGAATGACGTCTCTCGGCAAGCACACTATCCAGGAAAGGGGAAGGAAGAAAGCGACTTGGGACCTATAAGTTAAGTTAGGTACCACCCCGGTATTTGCCTGATGTGAATGAGGAAAACCCAGGAAAGCCTCATCCAGGGTGGCTGTCCTGGAAAAGCTTTTTATACTTTTTCGACGAAGTGCCCCCACCGGGTATCGAACCCGGGATCGCTCCCACCGAAGGCGAGAACGTTAGTGACTACTTTAGGCGGCGTCACTATTCTTGAAGAAACTTTGCCATTAGATGATATACAACTGCAAAGTTGTAAAGTGTTTTCAAGGTGACAATTATATGTTGAAAAATCGATTGTTTTCATGAGATTGAGATATGAGATCACCTATCCACAATCTTAAACAGACTATCTCAATTCTACGTGTGTTGGTCCACGGATCATCTCTTGCTATCTCGATAGGTTATTTTCCTTGTTACGTTATGTAGGAAGGCAACTTAATTTCCCCACTCAACAAAGCGTGACGTATCGAGACAATTTTTTTAGGTGAAGGAATGTCTTGTACACGGAAAGAATTTAAACGCGTAAGTGTTTAAGCTTTCTAGTTAACGAAGATATTTTGTGATTGATTTATAACACCAGCGAAAGATTGTGCTTTATTTTGAAACTTTAGCTATGAGTATTTACAAAATATCATGAGTATACTAAAATAAATAATCATTTTTCCTTTATTAAATTTTCTGTTATACTATAATAGAGTTCATATCAGCTCGTCACTAACCCCTCCATCTTTGGCTCTACTACTCACGTACTATTCCATGTTTAGACACTCGTTCGAAAAGGCATAAAAAGCGTTCACAAATCAGTTATTTTGAGTGATTTTTTCCTCATTCCCACCAAACAAATGCCCGTATGGTACTGTACCTATCGCAAATGTCCCAGGCCTCTTCCTTCGCCACTTGTCAGATTAGTTTGATCGCTAAGTTACGTCATCCATCATACGTGACGGTCTAAATTGGCCATAGATCATGAAAGCCCAGAGATATACGGGGGCCAGTCGGATAGTAACCTCCGACTGGTTGAGAAAGAAATACTAAAGTAAATAAGAACTTAGAAAATCTGAAAACGACTTCTTTGCTCCATGTTTCAACACAGTTTTCTTAAACATTAAGTACTTATCATATCTCTGCACTAGCTTAGAAGTTCCAATCACCATAAAATTCTCCCGCCTGTGCCTTGAGCCAGCCTGTGACCAGGGGCGCCCGAAGAAAATTTTCTAGGGGGCATCTCCATGGTTGCTATGTCATATTTAGTATTTCTGGTATTTAATATATGTGATTTGCTATATTACATATACATTTTCTCGAGCCAGGAGAGGACAGGTGACGCCTTGCTCTCCCCCTTGGGGCCTCCATGCCCGTGACCACATCTTTCGGCTCCTCCTCATCATCAAAGCGCTGAGATCCAAGCCATTTCTTCACATGCATGAAGCGATGAAGAGAAGAGATTGTGAAACGTCGATTTTTACGAATTTTTTCATCAATCGTCTGAACGAGTTCATCGGTGATCATGATGACCTGCCACCCCTCTGTTCGTCGTGAATGTTTGTTCGTCCACTTTTAAATGAACGGATTCATTTACAAACATCTTCACTCATCACACTTGATCTATGCAGGGCACAAAGTTCCCAATGAACAGCTGCTGCCAAATACTGTTGTGCATTAAGCAAACGTAAAACAGCTCGCACCTCGCACTTGGTCTGATTTTCTATTGCAGCACACAGTTTGAGACCCTACAAAATTGGAACTAGTGATCAGACAACTTTCACTCTACCACAGCTGGATGTAGACTGATTTAGCGCGCAGCGCGCACTTCAGTGCAAAGGTGGTAGCGCTACTCCCACTACTTCACGCACAGTGACCAATCGGAGGTTAATTTCCGAACGCGCCTCGTAATTCTTAACTCCTCTAAATTCCACAGCAGTACGTACTCAAGCATTCATCCAAGGAATTTTGGAGTTCGTCAGTGGCCATTACGGCGAGTACATCGTGTGTTGTGTGCTCTGTGAGGACGAGAGTTGAGTGGGCCTTTCTATACCTATACACTACACTTACACTCTTTTTTCCATTTACACGTTCATACATTCCCTTCTTTTTTCAACACTTTTTTTTTTTCATTCATTTTACACTCCCACTTTTCTCTACCTTTTACCCTGTCCATCTTGGCCTTCAACCCTCTTTCACTGTTCGAACTTCTCTCCCGATTTTGACCTTTACCCTATTGTGTCATCCTTCTCTCCCGATTTGACTTTTCCCGATTGTGACATTACTTTCTCTCACGTCTTTTTTTACTTTATCATACTTATTACTTTGTACATGTCATATACCTTTGTACTCATCTTATTATTTTTTATCATTTTTCCACTATTCAAATCATTACCTTTTACACGTTAAATTACCTTTGTAAATTCCCGATAAGTATTTTCAAAGACAGTGGCAACGTTCTTTTGCGCCACTTTTGTGACGCTTCTACAAACAAACAAATCCAGGGAATTTTGTCCGGGATGGAGAAATCAAAATGTGAGCGGTTGCAGTAAACACTATTTATTAAAAGTTACAATTTTTTTTTTTTTTAGCTCCACTTTTGAAAGCATGCCTGGAAGAAACATATTACATGTATTGTCCCGCAAACAGTTGTATATTACACATAATATTTCCTATATTTGAACATCTTTTCCTAGCTACGAAGATAAAGAAATACTTGTCTTGCTGTAAAGCTTTACACTGTCTAATTCTTCGTAAAGCCGGTCAAATGAAGAACTCCAACAAAAATTATACTTCTTCACTTGGCAAGCGAAAGCATTCCTTTAATTTAAATCAATTCACACTGTAGAAGTTGACTGTCTTTATAAACATTCAAGCAAAGTGAACTTTCTCTTTACATAATACGATACAACTTTCAAACTCCTGCGTTGCCCTTTTTCTGTTTTAAGAAAGAAATGTTTGCAAAACCTTTGCAAATTTTCGCTTTGATGCTTTGCACTTTCCATTTTGCAGAATTTATTTTTTTGTGCAACAGAATTCTTGCTGTAAATTGCAAAGCGCAAATTGAAAAGTTGGTAAGTTTAATTCTGAAATAAGCCACTGGTAATGTCTCAGATAGCCTTGTAACTGCAATGGTACGTTAAACTCCATTTAATCTAATCCAATCTCACTTAAAATTGTAGTTGCTGTCTCATGCAGACTCGGTGCTGCAAAGGAATCAGTCCAATACAACCCCACTTTAAACAGTAGTCTCATATAGTCTTGGTGCTTAAAATGGGTCTTAAACTCATATCAACCCATCCAATCCCATTTAAAACAGTAATTACCGTCTCATATAGCCTCTTTGCTCAAAATGGACCACAAACTCATATTAATCCAATCCAATTTCACTTTAAACAGTAATTACAGTCTCACATAGCCTCGGTGCTTAAAACGGATCTTAAACCTTATGGACCTTAAACTCATATTAATCCAATTCAATCCCACTTTAAACATTCATTAACGTCTCATATAGCCTTCCTGCTTAAAATGCATCTTAAACTCACATTAATCTAACCCCATCCCACTTTAAACAGTAATTACCGTTGCATATAGCCTCGGTGCCTAAAATGGACTTATTCCAGTCCACTCCCGCTTTAAACAGTAATTGCCAACGCATATAGGATCTTAAGCTCATAAATCCGATTCAATTCCAATCCAATCCCAGTTTAAACAATAATCACAGTCTCATATAGCCTCGGTGCTTAAAACGGACCTTAAACTCATATCAATCCAATCCACTCCCGCTTTAAACATTAATTAACCAAAATGGACCTTAAACTTATATCGATTCAATCCAATCCAATCTCATTTTAAACAATAATTACCGTCTCATATAGCCTCGCTGCTTAAAACGGAGGTTAAACTCATATCAATCCAATCCACTCCCGCTTTAAACAGTAATCACCAACTCATATAGCCTCGGTGCTTAAAACGGATCTTAAACTCGTTAAATCCAATCCAATTCAATCCAATTCCACTTTCTATAATTATTACCGTCTCATATAGCCTTTGTGCTTACAATGGATGTTAAACTCTTATGAATCCAATCCACTTTAAACAATAATTACCGTTTCAAATAGCCTCGGTGACTAAAATGGACCTTAAACTCAAAAATCAATCAAATCTAATCCCACTCTGAACAATAATTATTGTTTCATGTAGATTCGGTGCTTAAAATGGACCATAAACTCAATTAATCCAATCCAATCCAATCCCACTTTAAAAATAATCGCCGTCTCATAGAGCCTCGGTGCCTAAAATGGACTTTAAACTTTAATTCTAGTCACACTCAATTCCACTTTAAACAATAATTACTGTCTCATATAGCCCCAGTACTTAAAATGAACCTTAAACTCTTAACAATCCACTTCAATTCCACTTTAAAAAGAAATTTTTGTCTCATGTAACCTCAGTCCTTAAAATGGACTCATATGAATCTAATCAACTCCAATCCCACTTTAAACAGTGATTACTGTCTTATAGCCTCGATGAGTAAAATGGGTCTCAAACTCATTTGAATTCAATCCAGTCTACTTTAAGCAGTAGGTCCTGCCTGACACAGTCGCCTTGGTGTTGAAAAGACACATGTTAAACTCCTTTTCGCCAATTTACTATTACGGACTTGATCGAAATTTTTATAATTTCGAAAATCAAACTGCAATATTATTTTAGTGTATAACATTGTGACCTTGGAAAAACCAAGTAACATAAATAAGTATAGTTACATACTTGAAGAAGGACACCAGAAAACCCAAACAATTATATAACGAAAACATTATGTTTGTGGAAAATGTAAAAGCAGTGTTTTCCCGCATACGCCACGAAAACTATTATTTCATAGTCTAGAATGCACTGGTTCTGAAGGACATGAGAAAGAAAAATAACAAATGAGGCGCATATAAAAACTTATGGTTCCTAGACCAGGGTATTCAATTCCATTCAGTGATTGAGACACGGTCGCTCGGTCGGAGTCTCGTCTCGTCTCGACTCGCTTTATTAAGTTGGACAGTATCGGGCAGGTGATACAATTGTATTGACCACTGTAGAGACGCGGACATATTGTCGTCGTTCCTGTGTGACAACAATGAATCTGAAAATGTAAGTTGCATATTACATGGTTTTCTATCACACTCTTACATATGATTATGGCAGGACAGCACATATCAATTAAATCCTCATAACCGTAGGTTATGATAAACCCGGATCGATTACTTTTTCAATTGTTCTTTCAATTATTCTTATAGGTATTTCAATGTGTCAATTTTTTGTTCATGCAAATCTCTCAATATATTTGGGTTCTCTAACTCACGAGTATTTTGCTCCCTGTGGATGACCCATGTACTAATTAACAGATGTATTTGGGATTAGAATAGCCCTGTGAGGGATTCATCCACAAGGTATTGTAATTATCATAATAAAATGAGATAGCCTAGGGCAATTACTGTGTAGTTATTGTGTCTACTCATAAGTAACTCCTTAAGCCTGATCTCTTTGCGTATAGGATTGGTAAATATCATACCCTTTTCCACTGTGCTACTGAAATAATTAACGGATATGGATAAAATATTATTAGCTTCCTTTTAACATTAATTATCACCTTTTCCGTCTGTATCCGTCATTAATTATCACATTATTTGTGATATATATATACTGTACATTACTTGTGATATTACTTTCCGAAATACAAGAATTATATGAAAGTTTGAAAATCAGATTCCTCTAATATCGCCATAGATATCGTTTGCGCTTTTAAAGGTGACTGTGATAATTAAGTTAGTTGAAGAAGAAAATACTAAAAGAACAAGCCGACTATTTGTAAAGACCTTGGGTCCTGAACCAAATATACTCAAATGAAAAAGAAATGAAGAAAGAACGTACAAAAAGGAAACAGTCCTAAGGTTGTAGTTCATGTGTACACAATCAGAATACCTTTTGCAAATAAAGAAAAGAGAAAAAGAAGCTAAAATACAGTGCAGCAAAGAATAAAGAGAGAGGGTAATATCTTTGCATTATGCAAAAAGCATTTTTGCCGCTACCTGTGCGAAATCGTTAAGAACTAAATGGCTTCCATTATGTTTCCAGTGGCTTGCGCTAGATGGCGTGAATGTCTGTATCTGCGCAATAGAATTCTTTTCTCTTCCCACCTCAGTGTTTTTCTTTTTTCTTCTCGGCCTCTCTTTCCTCTCGCTGAACCCGAACACCGAGAAAAGTCCCTTTAATGCTGCAGATTATGAGTTCCGTGATATTTGAGCTGGCTGAAGTCATCACCATTGTGTACATTCTCCGTTTCTTTTCTTATTTTTATTGTTATTGTTATTAAAGCTATTTCTCTTTTATACAAGTTACAAGATGTTCCTTGTTATATAAAGATAAAATATGAATCTCTGTTCTCATCCTGCAAGACGAAAACATTACAGAAAAAAAAAATACATATTAGTGGCCAACAAGAAATCACACACTAGTTAAGACTGTTCTTACAATGTAGCATACAGAAAGTATTACAAACAATGTAATAATCATCCCACTTACCTTTTCTTCTCTTCTAAGCCATAAGGTCTTCCCCTAACATTATTTAAATCTATTATTGTTTGTGTAACAGCTGTGTTTCTTTACTTATGCTCTACAAAATTGATTTCTTTAAATCTGTAGTTATCAGCATGACAGCTATAGCTATGTTTTTCTACTTATGCTCTACAAAATTGATTTCTTTACATCTATAATTGTTAGCATAACAACTGTTTGTCTAATTATGCTATACAAAATTGATTTCTTTATATATATATATTTGCTAGCATCACAGCTGTGTGTGTTTCTTTACTTACGCTCTACAAAATTGATTTCTTTAAATCGATAATTGTTAGCATAACAGTTGTGTTTCTTTACTTTGTTCCGCAAAATTAATTTCTTTATATCTATAATTGTTAGCATAACAGTTGTGTTTCTCTACTTTGCTTTAAAAAACGGATTTCTTTAAATCTATAATTGTTAGCATAACAGCTGTGTTTCTCTACTTACGCCCAACAAAATTGATTTCTTTATATCTATAATTGTTAGCATAATAGCTGTATTTCTCTACTTATGCCCAGCAAAATTGATTTGTTTAAATCTATAATTGTTAGCATAACTGTTAAGTTTCTTCACTTTGTTCTACAAAATTGATTTCTTTATATCTATAATTGTTAGCATAACAGCTGTATTTCTCTACTTATGCCCAACAAAATTGATTTCTTTATATCTATAATTGTTAGCATAACAGCTGTATTTCTCTACTTATGCCAAACAAAATTGATTCCTTTATATCTATAATTGTTAGCATAACAGCTGTATTTCTCTACTTATGCCCAGCAAAATTGATTTGTTTAAATCTATAATTGTTAGCATAACAGTTGTGTTTCTTTACTTTGTTCTACAAAATTGATTTCTTTATAATTGTTAGCATAACAGTTGTATTTCTCTACTTATGCTCTACAAAATTGATTTCTTTAAATCGATAATTGTTAGCATAACAGTTGTGTTTCTTTACTTTGTTCCGCAAAATTAATTTCTTTATATCTATAATTGTTAGCATAACAGTTGTGTTTCTCTACTTTGCTTTAAAAAACGGATTTCTTTAAATCTATAATTGTTAGCATAACAGCTGTGTTTCTCTACTTATGCCCAACAAAATTGATTTCTTTATATCTATAATTGTTAGCATAATAGCTGTATTTCTCTACTTATGCCCAGCAAAATTGATTTGTTTAAATCTATAATTGTTAGCATAACTGTTAAGTTTCTTCACTTTGTTCTACAAAATTGATTTCTTTATATCTATAATTGTTAGCATAACAGCTGTATTTCTCTACTTATGCCCAACAAAATTGATTTCTTTATATCTATAATTGTTAGCATAACAGCTGTATTTCTCTACTTATGCCAAACAAAATTGATTCCTTTATATCTATAATTGTTAGCATAACAGCTGTATTTCTCTACTTATGCCCAGCAAAATTGATTTGTTTAAATCTATAATTGTTAGCATAACAGTTGTGTTTCTTTACTTTGTTCTACAAAATTGATTTCTTTATAATTGTTAGCATAACAGTTGTATTTCTCTACTTATGCTCTACAAAATTGATTTCTTTAAATCGATAATTGTTAGCATAACAGTTGTGTTTCTTTACTTTGTTCCGCAAAATTAATTTCTTTATATCTATAATTGTTAGCATAACAGTTGTGTTTCTCTACTTTGCTTTAAAAAACGGATTTCTTTAAATCTATAATTGTTAGCATAACAGCTGTGTTTCTCTACTTATGCCCAACAAAATTGATTTCTTTATATCTATAATTGCTAGCATAATAGCTGTATTTCTCTACTTATGCCCAGCAAAATTGATTTGTTTAAATCTATAATTGTTAGCATAACAGTTAAGTTTCTTTACTTTGTTCTACAAAATTGATTTCTTTATAATTGTTAGCATAACAGCTGTATTTCTCTACTTATGCTCTACAAAATTGATTTCTTTATATCTATAATTGTTAGCATAACAGTTGTTTCTATCCTTTGCTCTACAAACCTGATTTTTTTAAAATTTAGAGTTATTAACAGAATAATTGTGTTTCTCTACTGCACTACTATTTCTCTACTGTGTCTCTTTCTGTATGAGACTTCATATACTTAAGAATAGTATAATTTGGAAATCTAAAATATATATTTTACATTATATTTTATTTTATTCCACACTGTAGTTATTAAGTAATATCAATCTTATTTTGAGTTTTGTACATGTATTTTTGTTCCTTTTTCTTAGCTCCGAATGTAATGTACACGGTGTAAACCACTGTTTTTTAGAATCTCGCTTACGACGCTTAAGCATTCACAGTAAAACCAGTGAGACTAATGAGATTATCATGTTCCATTCCGGTTTGGCTTTTGTGTGCCATTCCCAGGTGAACCATAGAGGGTTCTTACAATGCTGTCAAAAATATAAGAGAAACCAAAATCGGATAAGTTGACTTTGTTTGCTTTTCCTTTTACGCCACATTCTTTACTTTCCTTTCTCTTCTTTTTATTCATTCTTACTTGTCTTTTCTAATTTATGAAAATTGTGTAACAGAAAAACTATTTCGAATAATTGAATTTTCAGCACGTCTAGTTGTTTGTTTTCCTAGTTGAGAGAAAGAGAAAAATAAGATCGGGCAATGTTAATCAGGTAATTCTTTGTAGGATGTTTTTTTTTTTTTTTTTTTTTTTTTTAGGAATATCGAGATTATTTTCTTGGGCGATTTTACTACAGATTAAACAAACGTAGTGAAACTTAAGGAATTGTAATAACATTAAAAATAATATTGAACTGAACTGTTTTGTCTCATAAAATTATGGCCTTTGTGCCACAGAGTAGAACCAGTATTTTAACGCGTAAAACTGAACCTATAAGTTTGGAACTTAATGAAACTCACGTATAAAGAAACTCATTGTCATTATGTTAAGTTACTCGATGCGCCGTCACTTTGAGACGACTTTACCGTTTTGCGTGTAAAGATCGTGTTAGGAAATATGCCATAAAAACTGCAGTGTAAATAACATAAACCAACGTGTACTTGATGCTATTAGAAAACACGAATGGTATCTAACCGAGTCAGGGCAAGAGCGTAGCAGGGTACCCAAAGCGTTAGCGATGGGATGCATCCGTAGGGAACAAGTGCGTAAGCGATGGTGAGTATGCGCGTAACCGTGGACGTACTTAGAAACAATATTTTATGTTAAGTTACTCTCTTTCCTAACATTCACTGCCTTTACTTTTCTTTACGTTGTGGTAGAGAGCTTGAATAAGTACTCTGATAAAAATCTTCCATGTGCTCAATTTTTTGCACACCATCAATACGATATTCATATTGTTTCCATAATGCATTAACTGTTTCTCCATTTCTTTATTTTTATGATCGTCCTACATTTATCACACTTTCTGCTCAAATTCAACAATTCGTGGCACAACGTTCCTCACCAACATATGTTGTTATAAAACTGAAAATCGAAACGTGACATCAGTCACATGGCACTACCATCTTTCGACTAATTGCGTCATACGCTTTAATATCTGACGTCAGCATGTCTCCATTTAAAACAATATCAACAACACATGGCTTTAACATGTCAACATAACACATTAAACTTGTTTAGTTTGTATGAATTTCACGAAAAGTAGGCATTTCTTTCCCGTAAATTTTACGTATTTTTCTATATTTCTGGACCTACTCTTCGGGATTTAACCTATATTATTTAAATTTTATTTTCGAATTGAGAAACTTTGAGGTAAGTTGATATAGATGATATAGATTACAATTAATTTACAATGTCAAAAAAGAAAAATCATACATAAAGACGAAGAGGTTAGCGGAAGACTGCGGAGCATGGAAACTTCTTAGTTGCAGCAAGTGAACTGCGAATAACGGCAGAATTCCTATGATGATGATGATTATGATAGTTTATTAAACAAAGAAAATCACATATTGTTATGGAGCACCGAACGCGACTGGTAAAGAAAGTATCTTATATCTTGGAAGATGAGTGGTTAAGACGTCGGGCGGTTAAGAAGGAGGAAATCCTTTGTACCTACATTCCGTCGTACCGTGTCCTTCCACAGCCATTCCATTTATTTAGCTATAATATTCATTATGAATGTATTGAAAAAGTCATTGAGTTTGGTACATATTTTCTAAGTCTATATTTTCCATCGTTCTATACTATTCCGCTTCCTGTTTTACCGTCATCCCATGCAGAAACCAGGTAGAACAGAAAGTAACCAATACTTCCCTAAATTAGCTAACTTTAGGTATGGTACTTGTACCGATTATGGCCCGGGTCCCTAATATGGCCCACCCACCATATCTCTGCAGATTTTCGTTGGTACTACTAGATGACAGTATAAACTGTGTCCTCATGACAAGCGTAAAAATATTTACGCAGCTCAGAGGACATAGTTTATATCGTCATATAGTAGCACCAACGTAAATCTGCAGAGATATGGTGGGTGGGCCATATTAGGGACCCGGGCCATAATCGGTACAAGTACCATAGTAGATGGTAAAATAACAAACAACCAAAAAAGCCAGCCTAAACTTGGTTATGATAAGCGAAACTTTCCTATGTCAAAAAAAAAAAATTACTGAATTTATTAAATGAAATGAAATCTTTCAGTTTAGCGTCCCACGATTATGCCCTTTTGGCTAAGGGAGGCGATGGTTAAGGCAAATAAATGATTATAGAAAAACTGGGTGGAATGAGAAAGTGGAAGTATCCTAGGAAACCTAGGAACACGATGCTGTTCACCAGAAACTTACTTGTCCAGGATCGAACCAGGACTAGTGATGGGAAAATTCCCGGGAAGATTCCCCAAAATGGGAATTTTCCGGGAATTTATGTACAATCACAAAGAAAATTACTTTCTATTACTATATTACGATTTCAGTCAAATTCGTTTTTCTATCACAGTATATTATTACTGTTGTCCCCAGAGGAGTCTTTAAAATGTATATTCTGAACGGTATTATGTTAGTTTATTAATATTTTATTATATTTAGAGAATATGCGTAAATGTATATTTACTTACAATATGTTCTATGCAAATAAATATGTGGAAAAATGGTACAGTTAGTCCACATACCTTTACACCGCTAAACAGTTTCAATTTATATGTAAGTGGATTTTCTAAACTTGACTCTACTACTGATGATACAAACATATTGAATTTTTAAATGTAATATAAACAAATTAGGTTGGATAACTGCCAGAAGACACATGTTTCACCATTCTATCAACACTTGCGCATACATATTTATTATGTTCACAATATTTGCGAGATACTGATTTATCTTTATAATTTAGCACGTAACATTGCCACACACGACTTTTTTCTTGCCTATTTCTCGAAATTTCATGCGTTAAATCACATGTACCTAGGTAAGAGAAGTCCGAGTACCTCTTCAGAAATTCGAGTCAGAGACAGGAGACAGACCGACGTCTATTACTAACGGTGGTTTGGGGTGTATTAAAAGTACTTCATCTCTATTTTTACATAATTTCTACATTACTTTACAAACTGGTTACTCTTCATCATTTGTAAGTTAGTACTTTGCTACTTTTTAGTGCAAATGGAAATGGAATTTAAAAAATCATATTATTAGTTATATAAAGTACAGTCAACGAATTTTAATCTTTTTAACCTCCAAATTGCTTAAAACCTAAAAGTAAATCATAATAAATGAAAATACAGTAATTAGTCATATGGTTCTTATAATTTGGAAATGGAAATAAATTTCTTCCTGAGAATTTATATGCCAGGGGAAAAACCCCGGGAATATTCCCATTTTTATTTTCCTTCCCACTGGCAATATTCCCACTGCCCATCACTAACCAGGACCCCACGCACCTGAGATAAGAACTTCAACACTGAGACACCATGCTCCCCACCGAAAACCCTAAGAAACAGTCTTAGTGTAAGGGTACGCTGATTCCATCCCAGGCCTGTCTTATAATTTGTAACGGAATTTTGTTTACGTGAGTGTTTTTCGCCGTTCTTCGATTTCTTTCGATATTCCCTCTCCATTCTTCTCAATCATCCGCTTCCGTTAATAAGCCATTTGTTTAGTCTAGAGTGTGTAATTGTGAGACGTTAACTTAAAGATTCCATTTCAATTCTTCGTAGCCAATCTACTGTAACCTAATATTAGCTAATCAAAGTTACCCTTACCTGAGGGTTAACCGAAGTTATCAGAGGTTAGCCTAAGCTTACCTTAGTAAACCAAAACTGAGCAAAACTACCTCTATTTAAACTAATCTACCTAAAACGTAGCTACTCGAACCTGTGCTAAATTTAGGTGATTGTAGCGAATTTTTAAACTTAAGCCTCTTGTGAGCATACCCACACCAAATTTTAAGTTTAAGCTTTTTATGAAATTCCCCAGGCTTCCCAGGAGGGGCTTTAGAATTTTTTTCCTACCCTAAAAAAATACTGAACGTTGAAAGTAGAAAATTGCTTAAGACCCATTATAGTACAGTCAGTGACAAAAAGTTGTTTCCGTTCAATGAAATTAGTTTCATAAATAACTTCAGAATGGAAGGACAATTTGAGTAGAGTTTTCAGTAAATTAACAAGAACGTAATTATCTGTACGTTCCAGCTTTATCATTGTTGTACGCTTCAGCCTACCACCGTTATTCCCAAAATAAATATTACCAAATGGAAAAAAAAAAAACTTTTGCCGCTAACTGTACAAAAAAACGCTATTAAAATAGAGCCGTAAAGGCATTAGAATAAATGATCATGCCTCTCTATGATTAAGCTACACTTACCAGCTAATAACAAAAAAAGCTTAAGTCAACCTTATAAAATATAATTCTGAAGATTTACTATGTGGGTGTTCCTTTCTTAATTTGCGCGTGGTAGACTTTATTATGTGACAAATTTTAAGTTCGGTAATTTCTTTTATGACGCAACACCTTCGGCACAGACTCTTGTTTATATTCATATTTCATTTATCCTATTCGTAAAATACACATTTCCACCCGGAAAAACATCCTTTTTCACTGTCCCTTCGGAAGATGCTGATCTGTATGATGTATCTACTTTCTCAACAACATTCTCCTTGAAATCGAACGTCATTATTGTGCATTGCACAGTAGATACCGTACGTTGTTTTTTTTATGGACCTTCATATCAGTGTTCATTACGTTTAGAATAGCTTCTGGACAGGAATATAAAAGCACTTGTCTAACCACTAAGTGTATGTTACGTTGTGAATTATGTCTAGTACTCATTTATAACTCATAACTTTGCTCTTTAACCCAGTTTATGATTATGATCTCCAAAGATCATAATGTCGAGTCTCATCACTATTGCTTACTGTAATGATCAATAAGAGAAGTACTAATAGTGTTAATAAACAAGTGCTACAATAAATAAAGTCAGACCTCTCCGCTCAACAAACAAATGTCTTTTTCTTTTCAGTTCTTCCCTAAAACAGAGAACTAGCAAAAAAAAAAAAAAAAAAAAAAAAGTCAAGTAATAAATTTTTATTCCTTTTTGCAGTTTGAGATATCTCATTTGTTATATTATGTCTTTAGATTTAATGAGTAGAAAGACATTTAGTTTCTCATTTTTAGCGACATATTCCATGGGCAGATTAGTATTTTTGTATCCTGAACATTATACTAACCCACTATTTTCAACAGCAATGCGGCAAATCTATCGGGCAAGGATAATATCTATAATTATCCACATGAGAAATACATGGGGAAACCGACTTTTTTGATTGTCCTTATCTTGGGATCAATTGGATGGATAATCTCCATTAACAAATTAATTTCCAGCTTTCGAGCCTCTGCATCCTGGTCAAAGTAGTTCTTGGCGTTTTGTACCTCCCGGACGGACACATCGACATACAAAGTAAATGAAATTTTGGCAGTTAAACTCCCTAAAATTGAGGTCTATAAGCAAACGGAATTGGATAATAATACAAATAAAGGCACAGAAAAAGTAAAATGAGAAACTGGAAGAGAAAGAAAGAAGTTCTAAAACAGTCCTTTCCAATTAGATGGTCTGTGACGTCACAGTCTCTTGCGCCCATTCTTAGCAAACTGAGCAGAGTGAACAAGGAGCAGGCGTTGAAAACTTCAGTCGTGACGCGTGAACAAGAACATCGATAATGTAGTTGATAATTTTACAAATAAACTACTCCATAGATTAATAAGTACTCGTGCATTGCCACCACCTATTTTATTTCATTTCTCTACTAGGGATGGTCAAAACTGGGTTTTAAATAAAAAAGTACAGAAACCGGCTTGTAGAAAATCGAAAGCCGAGAAACTGACATCGAAATTGGTTCGTACTTTGTTTTCCAAAAACCGGTTAGGTTTTCATAGAAACCGTTTACGTTTTCTCCAAGAGAACTTTGGGTTTCTACTGAAGCCAGTATGATTCTCGTTAAATCTAGTATCTCTTCTTGTTCTTGTAGTACTGATTTTTAAATTGAAACCGGTTTGATAGAAAATCAAACCGGTTTTAAAACTAAAACTTCGATTTTTAATATAAAACTGAACCGGTGTTGAAAACTAGTTTTTGAAAGATTTCCAAACAAGAGATAAAAATAAAACCGAAAAACTGTATTCTGTGCCCGCCACTATCTTTCTACCTATATTTCCCCCTTTCCCCAACCGCAATATCATGTTCCTACATCATGCGTCGGTTAGATGGAAATGATTGGCCTGAGAGAACTGATAGCATACATACAATGTAGTTTCACCACATTCATATAACTCATATCTAGTCCAGATAGCATACATACAATGTAGTTTCACCACATTCATATAACTCATATCTAGTCCAGATAGCATACATACAATGTAGTTTCACCACATTCATATAACTCATATCTAGTCCAGATAGCATACATGCAATGTAGTTTCACGACACACACATAATCCAGAGCTCAGACAGCGTACAGACAATGTAGTTTCACCTCATTCACATAGCCTAGAGCCCAGGCAGCATACGTACAATGTAATTTCACCACACTTGCATAGCCCAGAGCCCAGATAGCATACATGTAATGTAGTTTCGCCACAATGATTGCGTTCATACAATGTAGTTGCACCATACTCATATAACTCACTCAGAGCTCAGATGACATTCATATAATGTAGTTTCACTACAGTGTATAGCCCAGAGCAATAATAGCATATATACAGTATAGTTTTACCACACTCACATAGCCCAGGGCACTGATAGCATGCTTGGAATGTAGTTTCACCACATGCACATTGCCCAGAGACCTCATAACATTCATAACCCAGATCCAAAACAGGAAATCTTTTAGTTTAAATTTTCAGTGTCGATGCTAATGAGACGAAGCGTACGTTAACAACACTTGAACGTGAGGTTCCAATATCACAATTTTACCAAAGATGTCGAAGTTTCTGATATTAACAGAAGTGTACCTGGTTTGGCATGGGAAGAATAATGTTCACTCTAAAAAATTTAGGAAAAAAAAAGTGTGAAATACAACACGGCAAACGATGCATTGGTTATTATCCCTATCGAGCCGGTATTGCAAGAATAATGTTCATTCAAAAGATTTAGAAAGAAAAAAAAGTGTGAAATATAAACGGACGAACAATGCATTTTTTATTGTCTCTATCGAGCCGGCATGTCTGATCTTAACACGGGATGAATAAGCTTAATGAAAAAATGAAAGGTATGCAATCTGGAATACATAAAATATGATTGGGTTGCCTACCACAAAGGAACTAGGCAAATTATTTATAATTATTGCATAAATTTTGACTCCTCCATCCCGTGTCGAGTCGCAAATACGAATAACGACTTCGTACGCGATTAGATATAGTGAAAAGTCTAGTGTACAAGTTTCATTGCTGTAGTTAACGGCTTTTAATGCCAAACTCTTGTGACAGGCAGACACAGGACCCCCCCACAACTTTATATATTAATATAGATGAATATATAAATACAGAGAACTGAACCAGATACTAGCCACATAACTACTCGTAAGACCAATAAATTATAGTATTATTATTATATTTATGTAGTAGTAGTAATAGGATTGTATTAAGGAGGTCTGTAATGTATTATACATCTTTTTAACTTCTCTATGTACGAAGCTATAATTTTAACCGACGTATTTTACCACATGCTGTTCCTGTAATATGGCTAACGTTCATAGGTTGTGTTTTTCACCCTTTTCTTTTCTAGTAACCACGGACTTTGTGTCGAGGCCAGGAGATGGAGGCGCACTAAAAGTTTCGGCAGCCGTCGACAGAGCTCGCTTTCGTCACGACCCATATGGACGATACACAGCAAAATTACCGCTGTAACGATTTCCAGGAATGGCCTCACAACACATGTTACTACTATTACCCATCGAAAGAAAGAAAGAGGGAGAGAAAAGAAGGAGATGATGATAAAACATATTTGAGAGAGATGCAAGGATAAAAACGATTTTCTTTATTATATATATATATATATCTAATATTTTTTTTGAAAAAAGAAAGTACACCACAAAAAAATATAATAACATCAGTGTTGCTAAGAAGAAGATGAAGAAGAAAATGGATACTGCAAAGAAACATCATCACTCATATATATACACACACATACACGGATAAACTAGTGTGATTCAGGTATTTTTTTAATGTCACGTCTAGAAACATGGAACTACAAACAGAGAAAAAAATATATAAAAATTTATATATATTTTCTAAATCATTATTTTAAAAAAAGATAGAAAACTTAAAAAAGGGCAATGCAAAATAAACTGTATTATTTAATTAAGCCATTTACTTTTATTAAAAATTCCTTTTTAAAAAATAGAAAAAGCATTATAAGTAACTAATCAGTAGCCAAATAGGCTAGTTTTAATAAAGGTATGTGTGTCTGAAAAGCAGTGATTCTCAACACGAATGTTGGATAATATGAAAATAAGGAAACATTGAAAGGGAATGAAGTAAATATTCATTACGTTTTCATCAGGAGAACCTGCACGCGATTACATTTATCATGTAAACGTCCAGGATATAGGCAAATATTTTATATCATATAATTAATACCAGGAAGAACAGACATAATTAATACCGGCTTAATTGGGAAAATAAGCTGAGTATTACCTCAGTCTCGTAGTTAATATCTGGGAAACAGTCGAAGGATTTAATTTGTCTCAGAAAGTAAGCAAAGAATTATATTTATCATGTAAATGATACCAGGAAAATAGGCGAAGGGCGACGTATTCTAGAGCAAAACAAGCTTTATCACGTACACAATATCAGAGATAAAGGGGGAGGATTTCATGTTTCAACGTATTTTTGAGGAAATAAACTAAGAATCAATACTATCACGTAGTTAATACCAGGGAAGCAGACGAAGTATTTTATTTCTCATTGAATTCTCCGGGAAATATGCTAAAATATGTAATGTAATAAATTCAAAGAAAACAGTCAGGTAATCTCGTTATTGTATATTTTTCTCTTTATGTTATATTGTTTCTGTTCCATTGAATAGTTACATTATCCTTGTAAAAATAGTAAAAATTTAACTTTCCTTAAAACCAAGCAAACTGACAAGGGATTTTATTGGGCTCAGTGTTTTCGGGGAAATTAAGCACAAAGTTATGTTTTATCAGTAACAAAGGAGAAAAAATTACATTGTCATGTTCTGAGGGAAATTAATTCAAGATTCTCCAACATTGGGAAAACAGGGAAGAATATTACATTTGTTAAATGTGTATCTATGGAGGAGGAAGCGAATATATATTTTTACTATGTTAAAATTATGACCTAGAATACGGATTATATTTGCCATGTAAAGTGCAGGGGTGGATCCAGGACCGACTTCTCGGGGGGGGGACGGGGGGTTGTCATAATGCTACTTTTAAGGGCTCCAAACTCTGGGATGGATTTTACTTATATATATAAAACAATAAAGTTTCATTTTCTGGGAGAGGGCGATTGCCCCCCTGGATCTGCCTCTGGTAAAGTGCCTGGAAAAAGCAAGCAAAGGATCACAAACTTGCAAAATACAAAAGGAGGAAAATTTCGCTCATGTAATCCTAAGAAAGAAATTGTTAAGAAATTGTTTTTTTTTTTTTTTATCAAGTATCATTATTAAAAGCAAACAAACCATTGGTATCATTTAATTAATTGTAGTTAATAATAAAGCCATCAGCTCCTTCAAAAAGTGATATAATTATTTTAAAATAAATATATATCTACTGGACATATCTAAATAATTCGTAAGTCATAAAAAGAATTAATATAATAAAGTCTTCCATAAATTGATGTTGAATCTGTTATTAACAGCAAGTTGGGTAATACCAGAACTAGTAAGTTGAATATTAAAAAGAAACACCTGTATACCGAAGTATAAAACAATATTTTAAGACTCGAAATGTATTTTTATTCATAAAAGAAAGTTTTATTTTGAAACGTTTGAGAATCACTGCTTTCTAGAAAACTTTCAAAGCTACCAAATTTGTTCTAGTACTAAGAAAATGTAGAATTATTTTTGATTCTATGAAATGAAAAAAAGCAAAGGACGGCATTTTGTGATCTTGTAAAAATATAACGAAGTGTGACTCATCTATTAAGGATTTAATGATTAAAATGAACTAAACTTGATAAATATTTGTTAATATATCATTACTTATAGCAAAACTTCATATCCTAAATTAAAGTTGCCAAAACAATAACGTTTTTGTACTCTGTAATAATTTTAATGAAAATGAGTAAAGAAAAAAAGATGGACCAATCTTTATAATTTGTTGTTATATTTATATATTAAAAATGTTACTGCTCAAGAAAATTCTGTATAGTTCTATAATATAATAGCATATATTTGTGATGCTTTTCATAATTTTAATGCAACTGTTATTAAAATTTCTAACGCTTTATCTAACATTTAACAAGCATTTATCGGTACGACTGATCTCAAATCATTGCGAGTTTTTTGTTCTTGTTGTGTTGAAATAACTAAATTCTAAGTTGTCATTTACTTATTTACTCTTCAACAGTGATATAACAGCAGAACTATTAACTAAAAGTAAGAAGTAACTTGGTGTAAAAAAAAAAATAATATGATGTACTGTGAATAATGTCACTTTTTGGTAGTAAGGGGTGTGTTGGAAGTTAAATGCAGACAGTTCCTCGCATATTTACCGTGAGTATTGTTTGAAAAGTATTTGTTTTTGCTCTTTAATTTTCTTTCCTTCTTGATAATTTAAAGTTTACTACATCTGTTTTTAAATCAATTATTTTCCCCTCTAATATTAAGTGCTGTGTATTTTGTTCTAAAGTTAAGATTTCCATGTTTCCTCATCAATGAAACCTACTTTTACTCTTTCGTTTTTTTCACCAAAAAATATTTTCAGAAACCAGATAGCTTAACATGTTTCTACTAAAATTTCAGAAAGTATCAATATAAACTTTGGGTAGCAATATAAATTTTTGCAATAAGTTATCTCAGTACAAGACGTTCATTATTATTGTCACAATTAAACATTAGTTTGAGGTTCTTAGTTTGGGTTATTTCTTGCTTTTCAGGGAAAAATAATACTTCAATCTTCACAATAAACTGGGGAATATTAACTTTATAAAACCCTTTTAAATGTCAAACAAATGTGTAACCTTTGCATTATAAATATCACTATTAATAGACTAACTAACACCCATTGCATATTACGAGAATCATTAGCAATTAATTTAAACTTACAATTGGTTTAAGTTTTGGTTCGAATTCCCAAAAATTTGTGACAAGACATTTAACACAAATCCGAGTGCAGTTTGATGTAAAGTAGACGTGAATCATATTTCTTGCATGTGGTCATAGGGACTTGTGTACTGACTTCACAGAAAATATGACTTCAATGTTCATTTGGAAGACCATTCTGTTTTAAGTTTCCCATACATTTTATTACAAATACACTTGGCAACAACTTACGAAATACAAGTTAGGGATTGTATCTAGATAAGATGAAAAGGGGTTTTGACTAAGTGATAGTTAAGAAACTACCATTGTGAATATGGTGTGGTAGTTACTATTCTAACCCTAGTTAGTGGTATTAAGCTCAATTTCTGCTGATATTTCCTTGTTTTACTTTTCTTAAATATTAAGTTTCAATTTACTTTATCTTTCTTCTTCAAATTGTCATTAGATATAATGACTTGTAATTTACGGCGAAACCTATAGGTCTTTCGTCACTTAGAACACAATTTGATGCGGCATGAATGAATCATATACTAAAATATGTATTCGTTGTGAAATATTTCTTGCGGATTCGACACACAACTAACCTACAAATTCAGTTTAAGTTAAGGAAAGTGTTATATTTGAAAACTTTTAAAATTGTAAAATAATATGTTCGAAATTTTTACTTCCAATATCGACAGAGTAACAACTTCTATGAGAGAGCATATACATGCTATTTATCAAGAAAGGAAATTCAAACATTCTACTTGTGAATCCAAGATAAAACGAAAGAGGATTAATATGTTTATTACTTAGAAGTTCTCAGGAATGTTACATAGCTTTACGCAACTTAATGTATGCTCATTAACATTCGTTAATCTAACCTAACCCATAGTATCTTGGTCTATAATATTTACTCTGAAACACAAATTCTTTATAAATAGGACCTACGTACAATTTATATTACTTCCTATTTGTCTGCAATGTCTGAATCCTCCATAATTCAAGTAACATTTATATATAATATCAGAAACACAAAACTCATGCAGCTGCAAACACTATGGTTATTCTTGTATCCAATTTTCTTACTTAAAACACGATTACAATACAACCAACATATATAAACGTTAATTGAACTTCCAATGTTTAAAGAAGGGAGTAATTTTAAATACGAATAATGATGTTTTATTTTATCTATTACTTCAAACATTTTAATATGTTTGTGTAATGTACTTCAAAGCAGAGTGAAGCATAAGTAATTTCTTCCCGATTATGGGTCTCTTTCTACACAAGCTGAACATGTGGGAACTTCTGACAATATTAATGTAAATTTGAAAACAAGTGTGGAGAATAGAACCGAAATTTCATGAGCCTTTTTTGAAGTTCATTTATAAACAACTTTCCAAAGTTTATTTCGAAGAATTACGCTTAATATACTCGTTTATAAAAAGTGATTTGTCTGTGAGTATTGTTGCATATCTTTTCTTATCCATTTCCAACATTAAAATGATATTGATATGATTTGTTTTAATCAAGATTGCAACACTGAATTGTTCTTTTTTATTGTTTTTTTATCATGGAGACTTTTTGATTTCTTTGGCTTGTTTTTCTCACTAACATACAAATTCACTGCCGACAGTCAGGATAGCAAACGTTGTTATGACGATGATGTTCCATTCCTTCATCGATTTGTCAGCTGCTCTCAACTGCACAATCTATTTTGGTATGCACATATTTTATGAGTCTTCTCAAAAAATAACTCTTAAAAATGGAAGTTCTTCGTTCTTGTATTTTGTTGAAGAAATGCAGAGGATTGAATATTTATACAATACGAAACTATGTTACTTAACGAGTTTTAAGAATTTAGACAAAGCGTAAAGAGATTTAAGGAAAGAAACTTGATATATATATAATATGGACATCAAAGTTACTTCAGTAGTTATTTTGGCTATTGTCTTTTCTTCAGTGAGAATAGGCATGGATACAAGAACATTAAATTAAATCTTTAAGTTTCACATCCCACGATTATGTCGGTTAGGCTAAAGGAGACGGTGATGATGAGGAATGAAATGGTGGAATGAAGAAAGTGGGAGGAAACGGAAGAACCCCTAGAAAACCCAAACACATGATGTTTGTCTACCATAAAGCTCACTTAACGCGAGCTCGGATCGAACCAAGGACCCCATGCACTGGAGGTGAACGCTCTACCATTGAGCCACCGCGGCCTCGCTTGGATACAAGATTATTGATAAAGAGTTTCGGTTTAACTTGCACCACAAACATTTTTCATTATATACATGGCCCGAAAATAAACTACACACATAGAAAACATCCTAAAATCTAAAGGAGCGGGAGAAAAAGATGGATTATCGTTAATCATTTATCCACAGATTCAGTGAAATACAGGTACATGTTTTATTTATCATAAACACAGTAGAAAGAAAAGATAGTAAAATAATATTAAATACACTTTGGTAGACAGTGACAGAGGATCAAACACTATAAGTGTCAATTTCGTCCGGTAGATGTCAGTCAGTTGCTGCCATCTAGTGGTGAAATGTGTAATTATAAAAGATTTTATTTTAATAGCAAAACATGGAATATGAATATCGACCGTTAAAGTCAAAGTTGCCTGTTATGTTATTAACGGATTTGTTCATTTAACGGTATAATTGCTCTAGCTACTATTAAAACAAGAATTCAAAATTCGCTTTCTTTTAAGAATTACCATATGAAGTCATCATTACCTGTTAAAATATCAACTCCATTAAAGAAATTGGCAACGCTTTAACTATTGCAAAAGCAGAACTTAATATCATTTTCGTTAAATAGTTATCGTGTGACGAAGTTAACGTCAGCGTTACCAGTTACGATGGTAACGAATTGATTCCATTAACAATCTAAGACAAGATAATTGCAGTAATAATTGACAGATAATTGCCAAAACATAATTCAAAAATCCCCTTGCATTCAATGATTATTGTGTAGACTAATCAACCAATACAGTATATCTATGTACGAAGTTCTTTAAAGAAAATAGCACAATAGTTTAATGTAAAAGACAGATACGTTAGTGAAGCTGCATCTATGAAAGCTGCAAGGGACATATTGAAGTTGTAATGTGTTATATTAATAATTTATTCACAAGCGAAAACTTCATAAGGATATACATAACTTCAGTATGTCCACGAAGTTTCCAGTCATATAGCTGCGTTAACATATTTGCAATTACAATGAACTATTTACACCCTAAAACAACTTCGTAAAACTTCACATATATGTTGAAAAGGGTCTATGGCACATTTTAAATCGATACTTTTTATCTAGGTGTGAATTATTCCTACGATCTCCACAGTAAATAATTTAAAATCTCATCACAACAGAGTTCGTCCACAACTAATGAATGTTTACAAAATCTAATACATGGTTAAAGTTATTGGGAAAAGAAATTTATACACATATCTCGAAATGTAATCATGATTATAACAGAATCAAGATTGTAGAAAAAAAATGTTCCCAAAACTTGCAACCAAGGTATCAGCTTTAAAACAATGTGCTTAAACCTGCTATACTAAGAACTTTCAGGTAATAATCATGCCATTTCGTCGTACAATTCACAAAGGAAAACAAACATTACTTTTCTTAATATTTACAGAAGGATTTTCGATATAAACGATTCTTTGTAAAAGAGATTGGTCTTGATTTCCAAAAAGTGGCTTGTAATGTAATGAGACACATTAATTTTCGTCATCAATAGTGAAACAGAGATAAGCATACACAGACCACAAATTATTCACAAAATTTACCCAAACTGGATTCACTTTGAATACAAATAGCTAAGTTGAACAGGGGAACACACAGCATTATACTAAAAACGTTTGATTTTATCATTAACAGAAAACGTTTTATGTATAATACAAATGCAACAGTATCAAAAGGGCTTGTGAGTGGAAGGGTTGGGCCAAAACTACATGAACAAAACCTTCTAAAGAAACCTGATTGTTAGTTTGTTAACTACGTAATCTTTTATATTTAAAATTTTGATTTTGTCTTCTTGACAAGAATAACGTCCTCATAGAAAATATTGAAAAATTGATGAATTCCTATTCTGACCTTATCCACTTCGGCACTACTGGTGAATGCATATAGAATTTTTCTTTTTTAAAACGTTGTTTCTCTATTGTACACTGTCTATGTCCATTGTGTAAACTTTAAGTTGCCAAGATCTACGGGACCATTTTATTCATTAATTGTGTAAATTAAACAAAGCAATGTATATAAATACTAAAGAAAATAACAAAATACACTATTAAAACATAATTGTATTCTCTGTACGTATTAAAAATAACATAAATGAAACATTGTTAAATAAAAAAGCTTTTATAAATTTAAGACAAATGTTAAAAAATGTCAAGTAATGTTTATTTGCACTTATGAACTTACTTCATTATAGAATTTAAAGCAATGTGAAAAATGTATAAGACAGAAATCTTATATTAATATACCTTCCAACACAGACACCAAAAAAAAATGGGTTTTGTGTGTGCGTTTGCTTAAATAAGAACAACGCTTTTTGTAAATGTTAATCTAAAATGTAATAAATTTCGTAACATATATATATATATCCACATATGATAAAGAATTTTATATTTGTACTGCTTATTAATAAAGGCAAATGGTACATAATCGTAATAATGGGAATTAAATGTTAAAAATACAAGAAATGTATTCATTGATTCGTTTTATTAAATGTTTTTATGTGTTAAATGTTCCTTAAAAATAAATAAAGAGAATGACAAAAAGAGAATGTTATGCACAAAAACAAAACGTGAACACTGCTTTGTAAATATTATAAAACACAATTGAAAAATAAACTTGTGTAAAGTTGTGTTAGTATGTAGTAAATATATATATGTTTACCAGAAAAGTCTCAGTTTATTTTTTGATTATTTGGTTATATAGATGGTTTCTACTCTTCAACATGATTATTGGTTGATTTTTAAACAAATAGTCACTATGTGTTTTTACATGTATAACTTCTGCTATACTATTATATTTTACGAACTATATTTAAAATAAAATTATACGCGAGATAATAAATAAATATACTGATGTGACGTTGCTAAAATTCTTTCTTAGGCTTTCCACCACTTTCCTTCTTTGCAAGTACCTCAATAATAAAGAAAACATAATTTTAACAAAGACATGCCATTTAGTAGCATTTACTTAATGCTATTAAGTAAAATAATAATTACATTGTATATCTTTAAATAGATCAGCCATTTGTAAGTCAATAATTTATGACAATAAATTTTTAACTCGGAATTTCGACCTACGCAAAAGGATCACGATTTACTTGGTAGCCTTTATAAACATGATTTGACCTAACTGCCTAATTGTCTTTTATATTCTTTCTTGTCTTTAAGATTTTCACTAAAAGTTAAAGAGTAATGAGATCGTAGAAAATATACTTATTACAATCTGAGTTTACTTGAGGAATATCTTTATTATATTATAATAACTATCATCAACTAATTGCAATAAAATCATTGCTTATATATTGTCAATTTTATTTCTCGTTTTATGATTAATTATATTTTAACAAGAATGTCACAACAGGATATTTGCCAGTCTCTCGCTATAATTTTACTTAGATCGATGAAGTAATTCAAGATAGAGAATGCGATGTGTTTTATAATAATAAGTTTTAAACTTTCTTTTTTTCAGCTTTGGGCCTTAACCAGGTTATGTTAATGAAGAAAGATATCCTTCCCGTAAAGGGAGAGTAAAAATAACGAATTTATTTTGATATGCTTTTAATTGTAACCGAATCCTGAAAGTATCAACGTTCGAAATTTGCTGTAATTGAAAATAGATGAAAGCATCGTCTATTCTCGTAATTAAATCTATTTTACGTAAGAATAATAAATTCTTTTATTTTAAAGTGAAACTGCAAGACTTTAGTCAAATCATATTTTTTTTATATATGAAATCAACTGATTAGGTATTTGTAATCCAATTATTGAACACATGTTTTATTAACTACGAACACATATTACATCTCAGATGTGAACGACGTTTACCAGATATATATCATCAGGATAATTACATTCACAATTTCAACATATACTTATTCAAAGTATTAAGATATTACTAACTATTAAGAAGATAAATACTCAATTTTTATCCTTCCTTCTTTAATTTATAGGTAAGTCTTATATGTAACTTCCATTTGCTTCATAAGTATACCTGAAAATCACTACAGTAAAGTGCATAGGCAATTCATAAACAAATTTATAGTGAAACTAATTTGTGATAATTCATAAGTATCAAAAATCTTTTAAAAAGTAGTGATCATAACTTTTCTCAGATACGTTACAAGCACGTAAGATATTCTTGTCCACTCTTTTCATTAGTGCATACAAATTATTGCAAATGTTTGTATTTAATTCAATTCTGTTCTTATACCTATATTGAGTAGGGGAGACATATAATTTTAATCATAAACCAAAACCACTAACTCTAAAACTCTCAATGGTATGTTAAACTATTGCGAATTTTGCACCACATTGTAAGAAAGGAGGAAATGTCTAAACATATGAACATCAAGTATTTAAAGTCAGAAATAAGATACAGTAGGTAAAAGGTATGCATTTTGGCAAAATCAAATGTCATATTTACTTAAAAAATAGTTTATGTTGATTTCAAATAACACAACACATTAAAACTTAATGTGTACATATATTTCTTTCCCTGAGAACAATTTTGTTAGTAAATTTATTCTGAATATCTGAATCTTAATGTTTGATTTTGAGTATTTGGACGAAACTACTAGTCACATATTTTCTTTAGACAAAAAAGATAGGGTTGTTGCAAAACTATACTTACGAAAATATTATACATTATTGCACGAATAACAATTATTCCTACATAAATTGTTGCCAAGTGTATCATATAATGATGTACAATCTGGCACTGTATTCCTGTTTATAAATTTGAAGATCCAGTATGAAAAGCGAACGTGTCACTACTTACGATTGGCAGGTAAGTTCTGTTTGAAATTTAATATTTCATAACATGAAACGGAACTATTGTTATTAAAAAGATAACATAAAATTCAACATAAACTACACAAGTCAATTAAAACAGCTGTCACCTTTATCTCATTTTATTATAATACTTAGAGAGTAAATTATCTTGTAAATTTAATTTAATTGGTCTATATAAATGAGAAAAATCTTGGGTAAAGTACCATTACAAAATAATTTATCATTTTATTTAAACATTTATATGCATGTAGCATAAAAATAGTTCATTTAACAAGATATAAGAAACCAAATAAGATAAAACATATTTTAAAATGTTTGCTTTCAAACATTGTTATGGCTTCTAAACAACAGTTAAAAAGTGAATTATGTATTAATATTTGGATTTATATTTGTTCTTAGTTTATTGACAAATGATTTCATATAAAATTTTAACTGCATTGTCCTGAATAACATTTTTCTCGCATGGCTAGTAACATATAAAAAGCAATCGACCAATACATGACACTTCTTCGTTTTTTGCGAACGCAACTTGCTAGTCAAATTTTGTAAGTGAATAGAAATATATGTGGAGTTTAAATTTTCTACCTGAATCTGCTTACTAAAAATCTAGTTGTTGTCATTATAGTAGCCATTTTTTGTATTGGTCTATTTGATCAAACTAAAATAAGTGTCATGTATTGAGACATACTGTGCGTATTATATATCCATACAATTAAACTGATAATTTTTAAAAAGTCTTGATTTTCTGGACAAATAATAATACTAGTTTATAGAATATAATATGTTATATAAATACACACAAAAAAAACCTGCATCCAAAAATCAAGGCTGTGCATAAACAGACAATCGACGTATATTTAATTTCTTTTGAGCATTGTTTATTTTTAAATAAATATATTTCAATAATACCGTGTATATAAACAAAATACAATGAATTAAGATGTAATTATTATAAAAGTATTAGTATTGTTGTTGCATTTGAATGTTCTTTAAATTAAAAAAAATATATACAGATATATTATTTGTTGAGAGCTTTAGTAGGGCTTCTCTTGTTTTTTATTTTCTTTTTAAGTTGCTTTTACATCGTTGCTATGTATATACCAATATAATTACAGTAGTAATAATAACAATATGCAACAATATTAGTTAAATTCATAATATGCTACTACTATTATTATTATGATAATTCTTCCGGCTTGGAAGAAAATATACATATATTTGTGTTATACATATATGTGCATGGAAACTTATTTAAAATCATTAGAAATATTATTTTGCACATTAAAAAAATATATTCATTATATATATAGCATCTGAATTATGTATATTAAAACTCTAGAATACACGTAAATTTGCACCCACTGTATGTATGTTGATAAACTTTATACTATATAATTCTAAGAACTACACATTAATGTCTGCCAATTAAAAACATGTTCGTAAAATAATCATTTATGTGATTGTGAAGGTATGTAATTAGTAATTATGTTACCTTTAGTATGTAATAATAAATGTGCAGAATAAAAAACAACAAATGCTAAGAGATTACCTTATTTTAAAACTTCATATCTAAATCCCTTATTCATCCCATCTTACCCTTTATTCATAATAAAAATTAATAAGATAAATATATATATATTGATATATATTTTTTAAACAGAAAAGTAAAAGCTACTCTTTTGTGTTTCTTGATGATTATTCTGATATGAATGCATGCATATGATAATAACTGACTATTTATAATAACTTTTATTTCTCAACAATCATCATATTCATGGTGATCGTCTTCAATAATTCAAGTAAATATTTATTGATATATATGGGCATTTTTCAATATTTAGCAAATTTTCGATTGATTTTTATTGCGGAATGACAACAGTTTTCCGTCCCTGACTCTTTAACACCTTATACTAATCATTATTTCTATACATTCGTGATACTAGATTTTTGCTGCAGTACCAAATTATTTCTATCTATTCATGATATGTCTTTTACCTATCAAATTACTCTCATAGTTTTTCCCCAGTAAATTTTAACATGTAACATGAAATTATTTCTACAGATTATTTGTATTAGTCTTTTCTAACAAGTATGAAATTTTCATCATATAGTATGGATCATTTATTTCTACATTTTGCTTAATTACAGCGTTGTTTTATTGAACTTATACATATAATTCCAAATATTTTCCATTCAATCACGGTATTAAACTTTTACAAGTAGCACATGTTACGTTTGGCACTATATTATGGGTCTTGAAATCTAGAATGTTGCATATAAAATAAATTTACCTCCATGCATTATTCGTATTAAACTTTTAATTATTTGTACAGTTCTGTACACGTTACATTAAATCATTTTCTTTCATTATCATACTAAACTTTTATACCATTAGTTTCGTACAACATTGGAACTAGAACTACATTACTTCCTTATGTTAGATTCTCCTTTATCACACCATTTTTGATACATCTTTTGTAATAATATAAACACATATTGTCAAATTATCTACATGTTTTATATTAGTTATTATTAAATGCAACACGATTTCTCTAATATACTCTGAAGTTGACATATGGTATAAGATAATGTTCATACTTTTTGAGTAGCATATATTTCGATACGTGTTTTGTCCTAAAAGTTTATACGTAGTATTGAATCGTTCGGGTCAAGTTACAATTTTTAACTAATTTGCAATCGAATAATTTAAATCCATCCTTATTGCCAATTTTTCATATGTAGAGCTAAATGATTACGGTCCCTTTTATACGTAACATCAAATTATTTTGATACTCATACATGGTGATAAAACAGACCTATCATTACTCCTTGCTCCTTACTCACCGACTGGGTAGAGTGTGATGTATGCAGTATAATGAATATACATAATAATGAATCAATCCAAGACAAAGTAGAATATCTGTTTTCTTAGAATAAATATTGTCACATGCATTCATATTCGATAAAGTAATAAAATACAATTTCTGAAAGCACCTATGCCTTCCCTTTAAATATTAATTTGGAAATGGATTAAATTTCAACCAAGATGAATAAGAAAAATAATCGAAATAAAACACTATTTCTTACCTAAGTTGTGAAGTAACTTTAGACTTAAGCATTTAAAAACATGTCATGATGTTCGTTTATATTTAACTTATATCTAGTCTCCATTATAAGTTAAATGGATTTTAATGGCACTGTAAGGAAGATGCCGTTTTAAATTTAGTTTTAGTTGTCACGGCGTATGTAGTACCTGGAATAAAACAGATAAAGGTACTGATAGCTGGTTGTCAGATTGAAAATCATCGCCGGCGATCAATGCATCCACTTGTAATGTTATGTGCTATCTTATCAATGGAGTCGCGAGAAATATATTATCTCTTACAAATTTTTAGCTTAAGACTCAGTGGAATAAAGAAAAAATCAAGAGTTTGATGTAAGAGTTTGCTTGTATAATTGGACGTCGAGGAAGAAACATGATCTACTGGTAAGTCAGACATTGAGCAGACTAAGTTTACTTGTAAATTAAGCTTGTTACGTCATTGTATAATTTATATGACAGAACATCTTAAAGTCTCTAATATAGTGTGCCATGCTAGTTCCTCCTTTATCGTTACCAAAGTACAAATCCTTTTCTTAAAAATGTGTCTGCATGTTGTAAGTGGAAAGAAATCGCAACATATTAGAGCCTTTTGGATTTTCATAAAATTTGGAATCAATGGAAGACTAGACGCACTTCATCATTCTGAACATCCTCTTGCATCTTGCTGTGCTTCATTGAACTTTCGATTGGAACAAGTAGCCTCGATGCACACGTGCACATTAAACTGCGACAAACCAATCAATCTACTGACTTTGCGTCAATATGTAATGATCCAGAATACTAAGTACAGTGAGTATCCTTTCTCGAAAATAAGATTAACCAATAGATTCATAGCACATTTCTCATTTCATAAATGCTCTATGAGAAAGTGCATTGATGTGAGTAACCATGATGTCCATTTCATTCGTAGATGTCCCAATCCATAGTCTTAAGGCATACAATACAATACTTCCATTGAACCCATGTTTCGAAATTTCTCAATATCAGAATCTTTGAGCTTGACGTCACTAATCATAACGCTGCACCACCTTCGTTGCAAGTTCCTAAATTCCTCCATCCTCAAATCTATGGGTTCGATGTCATTGATCACTATGCATGTTCCGTAAACATTGTCCAATGCCGAATTTGGAAGGTGACAATACAATACCAACCTAGGTTCCACGTTTTACAATTCTTACATTTGAGAACCTGAGGTTGACGTTCTTGGCCATAATGTCCATTTCATACAGCCTTAATATTGTCTTGGATATGACGATACAATACTAGCGTTGGCTCAATGGTTTAGCGGTTCACTATGTAAAAATCCATTGATTCCATGTCAATAATAATGATGCCAATTTCATTGACTAATGAACTAATTCAGAGTCAGGTACATAAAATACAATACTTCTTATTTCACTTTACAGATTTCCACTATAGTAAAATCTATGAAGTTGACTCACTGGTCAAATGCCTATTTCATAGAGTAGTGTACCAATGCAGTGTCAAGAAAATAATAAACCAATACTATCGTTAGTTATTCATTTCAAAATGTATCTATGTCAAAATCCATGCGGACATGACGTCAAAATTCCATGGACAATCGTCTTAATCCAGTGATTAGAAAAATTATATAATATTGTCATTAGTTTTAGAAATCATAGACACTAAGAACACAGTGTCAAATTTGTCTACTTTCGTTAAGAAATATAAGCTTATCAATTAAACTCAATTTTTGTAAATGTGTTTATTTGAATTGGTAGAGGATTCAGTACACGATACATATAAATCTACTCCTTCACTTAAATTTCACAGCTGTGTGCGTATCAATTTGATTCTATCTGGTTGCCTTTAAGCATACTAAAAGTGATATATTACAGATATTTTTAATAGTCCGAAATACTACAGATCGAATTACAATAAAAAAGAACATATTTATAATCTGTAGCTGAACTATCTTTCTATTTGTACAGAAAAACAAATACATTTTTTACAAAAAAATCTACAATACCTACATATTAAATAAAACGATTAAATAATGGCATAATTAATCCATTATTTGCTTTGTTCATTTGATTTTTCCTTGAAAAATAAAGGACACATGACAAATCACATTAATACAACCGATCACATTTAATTGGTATCAAATCAAGCGAATTGTACAGATCTTATTTGCTATTTATGTGTGTGAAATATCGTGTGCAGGATTCTGCAAGTTTGCAAGTTTTAAGTGTTCGAATTTTGAGTCAGATTTTTCAGAAACAAAAATAAATACATCGTATTCATCCAATCAAGATTAACTTTGGCGTAATGTAGAACTTACACTATTATATAAGGACATAAAATGTTATGTCACACAAGCTTTGGGTTCCCGAGTTTTGAATGGTCAAATTTTGAGTCAAATTATTAAAAGAAAAAAAAATACTGAACTCATCCGATGGAAAATATTATTTGGTACAGAATTTTGTTTTGTTTTCTAAGTTTCTCGGCCATTTAATTTTGAGTAACATTTTTAACAACAAAACTCAACGGATCTGGTTCACACTTGGCTTAGTGGAAGAATTTGAGCTGCGATACGAGCGTTTAAAATATTATTGTGTGCAGAGTAACTATTATAGTTGCAAAGCTAGGCACAACCAAATTTCTAAATGCGGCATAATCATCATCATCATCATCACAGGTATTCTGCTAGGTCCCTTGCTGCAATTGAAAAATTTGAAATACCTCATCATCTTCACACAGGCCTATATTTTTTCTGTGGATACCGTTCATAAATTGTAGCCTCCTTAAGCCTCTCCCTTTCTTTCTTGCTCCTCTCTTCTACTATATCTAAAATTGTTTTTTACTGCTTCACCATCTCTAACCCCTTCTCATTCGTTTACTACTCGACCTAGCTAATTCTCATCATTATTCTTCACGCTCACATTCTGAAAGCTTTCTGTTCTTTAATCATTTCGCGTAATGTCCATGTTTCTTCCCTTTAACAGTATAATTCTTCACATGAAGCATTTTGTGAATCTTTTTCTTAGCTCTTAGTAGCAAAATATACTTTTCTTCCTCCTAAATGCTTCTTTCGCCATTTCTATTCTTGCTTTCATTTCATTTTCACATCTCATGTCTTCACTAATAATACTATCTATTTATTCAAAACTATTCGCCTGTTACATTTTCTCCCCTCCTACTTCTATATTTGACACCAAACTCTTCGTTCCAATCACCATAGCTTTTGTCTTTCTAACATTTATTTTCGTCCCATATTCTTCACAGTTCCCCCTCAAGTTTTCTAAGATTTTATTGGTTTTCTTTTTAAATTCCTGAACAAGCGCCATTTCTCCTATAAACCGTGTTCACTTTATAATTCTACCTCCTACCGAAACACTTTCTTCAGTATGAATGCACTTTTTCACCATCTCTTTAAGATATATACTAAATAATGTTGGCGATAACAATCCCTATCGAGATTCCATTCAGGTTGCATATTCCTCTGTCATATCTTCCCCCGTTCCAATACTTACTTGTTGGTTTATATATTATAAGTTTCTTATGAGTCTTTGATCTTACCATTCCAGGTTCAGGTTCAGGTTCAGGTTCAAGGTATTTTCCTTCCAAACCAACTTCCTTCAGTGCTGCCAACAATAATTTCCAGTTCACGGGGTAAAATGTCTTTTTCTAGATTAATAAATACAACGTAACCCTCTCTCCACTTTTCTACAAACCTCTCACCATTTACCCTTAATAAGCCAATTGAATCTAATGTGCCCTTACTTCTAACAAATCTGAACGGTTTCTTCTCATCTTTTTTCATTTGTTCATTCGTATAACTTTCTGTTCAGTATTCAAAGCATAATTTTTGCTGCATGCGATGTAAAACTAATACTTCTATCGTTCTCAAATCTCTCTGTGTTCGATTTATGTGCCAACGTTTTCAGGATTGTTTCCAGGAAATCTTTTGGTCAATCTGCTGTTCCATATATTTCATTGCAGAGTCAGAACAATTCTTTCTTACCCCGTTTCCCATATTTTTAATGAATTTGATTTACATATTATATATCCTGATTGCCTTTCCATTCCTTATCTAGGGCATAGCTTTTTCAAACTCATTCTGAATAATATTAAACCCATTATTATTCTCCTATACTTTATTTTCTACTTCAATATTTAGACCATGTGGTCTATCCCGACTCTCATACACGTCCTCAACGTATGCATTCTATATTCCTAAAACTTCACTTTCCTCGCTGACTTCTTTCTTTTTCTAATTTTCTACTATCATTGTAACACCCCTTTGTTTCCTCCGTAGTTCCATAGATTCCCAACGCTTTCTAATTCTTCTGTATCCTCACATTTTCTTTTGTATAACTCTTCTGTATTAACCTTTTTGCAAGCCCTCCATTCCTTCATTTTCTACAATAACTGTACTGTAACCCATGGATTCTTTGTTGTTTTGTATTCTCCGTAACCTACTACTTCTATTGCAGGTTGTTGTATGCAAAGTTCAATATTGCGCCCCAACATTAGCCACAACCTGCACATATTCTTTCCTCGTCTATATACTTTTTTCGAAGTTTTCTTCGAAAAGATTTCTTACCTCCTCATTTTTCAACATTTTTAGTATTCAACTTCTTGTTACTTACTTTTCTTCTGATTATATGCTTCGGTTGAATATTCATCTCGATCAGCACAAGGTTATGTTAAGAGAAAATGTTGGCCCCGAAAAAGGTCTTCGCGTTCTTCAAGGTTTCTCAATATCTGTTTTGAATCATAGCATAGTCTGTTTGATATCTTTGGCCTCTATTTATGATTTTCAGATATATTTTTCTCTTGTGCTGATTGAACTAAGTGTTCCCGATTACTAGTTAATTCTGTCTGTAGAAATTAACCTGTGTCTCTCTTTTAATTTCATTCTCTTATACCATATTTGACTTCGACACCATCTTCCTGTTCTTCTCCCGCAACTGCATTGAGGTCTCCTATGCCAATTATGAGCGTACCTCTCTTCTCCCTGTTTATATTTTTCTATTTTCTGATAGTTTCCCCCTACTTCTTTAGTTGTATGCGAAATGGTCTGTACGTATTTGTGTTACCACTAGGTCCTTCTGTTTTCATTTAAGTCTTAACATCATAACTCTGTCATTACCAAGAATTATTCCCACACCATGATAAGGACTTTTTCATTACTTGAGTATAATTCACGTCTTAACTCCCAATTTCCTTCCTAATTAACTTCACGATCTTCTACCAAGATTATTTTGTTTCGTCTATTCTTATTTTTTAAAATTTCCATCCCTGTAACATGGTACGTACGTTCCATGTACTTATCCTCACCCTTTTGCTTTTACTTGCCACACTTTCTCTGGTACTCTTACCCAATAGTCCTTCTTTAGACATCTCCATTCCGGATGGGTGGTTATTTAATTCCGAACTATATTTTGACCCTTCCATTGTGTACATATATTCTCTTTCTGCTGTAGCATACTAGGGAAAATTAGAGTGGTGGTTCCCGTTGTCTTCTTCATTCTCGCAGTATATCAGCAGTTTTAGTCAATGTGATCACGAATGGAACTAATGTCTACCAATGAATACGATTTCTACCAATTTGACTACTAGAAAATTTCTTCTTTCTTCCAGAACATTTTTCGTTTGGCTACTTCATTTAATATAATTCGGTACGAATGACCTTTCTGGTAGAAAAAATACTGTCGTCATAGCTCTGAATTTCACTGTAACACACAATCCTCGACGTTCGATACATACGTGCTTTCATGTACACGTAGAAATACTATTTAAATAGCAATTAAAGGCCAGCCTTGGACAGAAAAAAACAACATAAATTACATGAAAATCGACTGTTTACGACTATGCGTAAGTGTTTCGGTTGTTACATAACACTCTTCGAATTGGAAAGAAATTTTGATTAAAATCTGGTAGGAATTTCGCAAAGAATTTACTAAATTTGCATGTAAAAATGGCATCATCCTGCATATATGTTGAAAATGTATGTATCTCTCTGTCATCACATTGTGAAAAAAAACTCTGATTTATTTTTATTAGCAAAAAGCAATTGACGATCAGAATTTACACTAATCTGCTGCAATTCTTTTTTACTATCTGTTTCTGGTTGGCTGTTGAGTAACCCTTTAATTGGCAAGCATTGATAGCATTACCATTAAAATATTTAGTTTGCTTTTATTGTTGAACCATGTCTTCCTGATCATAATTTCGTAATTTATAAAGTATTTTTGTGTTTTGGTTACAAATACAGGGTATTTATTTGAAAGCAACATTGCCATAAAATAAGTCTTATGTGTAACTACTAAACAGCATTGTCCTATTATGGTCAACTATTATAAGAATACTCTCAGTAATTACCAGTTTCGTTGAAATATTTTTCTACAGAGCAAGAAACGACAAATAAAAAAAAAGAAAAAGAAAGAACTTTCGCGGAACGTAGGAGATAAAGCTTCTACAATACTAAATTTGATTGTCCCCTGTTGACGAAGATTAGAAGTATCTAAACAAGCGATCCGTAAAACAGTATGTGAATATTGTATGAAAGCAATAATGCCAATTAAATGGTCACTAAAGTTATAATTCGTGCGGATAACGCAATAGAATGCGATGTTGCTCGAGAGCAATAGTGCCAAATAAAGGGTTAAAAATAAATTACTCATTTAAATACAACTTATGGTTTGCAAATAAACTACAGTCAATGAAATATTACTTACGTTTTGAAAATGTATAACATTCATTGGAATATCTCATTTGTTATGAATATAAACAATATTCATTAAAGTAAACTTTATATCTTGAAAATAAACAACATTCATTGAAAGATAAGTCATGTTTTAGAAGTAAACAACATTCATTGAAATACGTGCATATAAAATATTTTGAGCTCCTTCGTGGCTAAGCGGTTAGTATCCGCGCTTTTGGCGTGGGAAACCCAAGTTCGATTGCCGGCTGGAGCTCATGTGGTTGTGATTCCATGTGAATCAGTAGGTCCCGTCTCATATAGCCTCGCTGCTGAAAGGGACGTTAAACTCAAATTCAACTCAACACTCAAAATATTTTTAAAAATTGCGTTATGTGCATATTAACACATTCAAAGGTACCTTAGATGTAAAATGACATTTGAATAAAGATGTGGTCTTCAAGTTCTTGATAAAATTACAACATAAAAGTAGATGATTCCCACATTTTTCATAGAAAAGGAAAGGAAGATTTTACAGTGTTTAGAAAGAGAAAAAAGGAAAATATATGTCATTCATATTTTACATATAAACTGCATATGCATGAGAAACTTGGATGAATTTTGGGCAAAAGCTCTAGATCTTCGTTCCACATAATCTCCGTACTGAAAGAGGTCCTAAACTAATTCAATCAACTAAGTGTATTACGCAAACTTTTGTTGTCTTTTAATTGTATTTTAATGAAGACGTAGCACCTCTTTAACAGCCCCACATCCAATTCACACGTTCAAAAGAATCTCTGCAGGACATATTGAAAATCACAACCATTTGAAGGTCCGCTTTTATTAGTTCACAGTAGCTTCTGGCCCTAAATCAGTATATTCTGATTTTGTTAGCTCACAGTAGCTTCTGTCCCTAAATCAGTATATTCTAATTATATTAGCTCACAGTAGCTTCTGTCCCTAAATCAGTATATTCTGATTTTATTAGCTCACAGTAGCTTCTGTCCCTAAATTAGTAATTCTGATTTTATTAGCTCACAGTAGCTTCTGTCCCTAAATCAGTATATTCTGGTTTTATTAGCTCACAGTAGCTTCTGTTCCTGATATTAGTATATTCTGATTTTATTAGTTCACAGTAGCTTCTGTCCCTAAATCAGTATATTGATTTTATTAGTTCACAGTAGCTTCTGTCCCTAAATCAGTATATTCTGATTTTATTAGCTCACAGTAGCTTCTGTTCCTGACATCAGTAGAGGGTCAATCCATCTGAAGTGGTCCAAAAATTGTGAACATGGTTGCTCGACCATCTCTGAAAATTATAAAAAAATGAGTGTAACGAACCGTGTGCATGAGAAGGTCAATAACATCATTCACGTTGTCGTATGTACTGTGTATGTCGTTCCTGAATGGCGGCCATCTTTGTTGTCGGTGGAGTGCCAATTTTTGCATTTGCAAGCGTTTACGAAAACTACAGTTGCTCAGAATGTACGAATCAGACGAACACGAAACAAAAACTAATGTTTAGAAGAGGGACTGAGGTACACGAAAAATATAAACTTTTGCGTCTAAATAAATATGCAGGGTTGCAAATCAATACATGAAATCACAAGAAAAACTAGAGAAAATTACACTTTTAAACGGGCTATATTTTGGAATACCATAAAGTGGGGATTTCATAAGTTTTGTGCTGAATACTATTGCATGTAAAGAGTCTGTAGAAATATCCCCAGCTATGATACTACTGACACCCTAGATTTATGGGCGTCCGAAAATTGAAGTTTGTGATTTTGATGCCACTTTTGGGGCGTAATATCTCAGGAGGGCAAGGTGCTAAAAATTGCTGCTGATGAGACAAAGTAATTCTTTATGTGAATAAACTATTGCAATAATATCATGACTGATATTACATGGAGAAAATGTGAGGACATGGTAAAAACGCGAAGAAAGCACCTGCGTGACGATGGTCGTGGCCCTGAAAAATTTAAATGTTTGAATATGTTTCATGCTAGATCTCAAACACTACGCATGGTGCAGCAGTTAGACCCGCTTTTGCTTATGTTCAGTTGTGGGAAAGCTTGCGGCTGGCGTTTGTTCCATCTTTCTAGCTCCATGATCATTACCACGTCTATATGGTAAGGGGCTTAGCCCCTCTTGCACCCACGACACCCATCGTCGAACTGGATCGCGGTATGAAAGTCCTTAATGTATCAGCAAAGTGATATTGAAATTAAATCCAAGTTACCTAAGTTAATATGTTCACAAAGTTGCGTTACATCTATCCTAACTAAATATAAAACTACATGAACTGACATAAAATAAAAGGGTACTTCTCGGTTGACTTGTAAAGGCGAAATTTGGCATGATTGTAGCTGTCATGTTCTAACCCATAGTAAAAATAGCCAAAAGTTAATATTTTTAATTTTTAGGTGGTCTAAAGAGAGGATGAAGAAGTTCTCTGTTTTTTTTAATGAACCCTTTTTTGGACTTATAATCTCATATTTTAAGTACTTGGAATTGGAATAAAAACTTTAAATTCGGTATGCTTGTATGTTTCCATTAGCGTTAGTTAAGTAAATGACCAAAAATAAAAATTTTCAACCGTAGAAACTGAAACATGGGGAACTGAAAGGTTCTTCCAATGTTATTTACATGGGACATCTTCTACATCCCAAAATGTTTAGGAACTTCCGGCAGGATTAGAATGATGAAATTTGGCATGATTGTAGACTTCCGGAACTAACCCACAGGAAAATTGCCCAAAGTGAATATGTTTAGTTTTTAAGTTATCTATTGGGGGATTAAATAATTCCCATGTTATTTTCATCGGTGTGTTCTTGTGATACAAAATATTACCTTTGAGATAGTTGAAATACGAAAAGAAACTTGGGATTTGGTAGAATTGTAGGCTTTAGAGGTTCGAAGCCGTGGGCCGAGCAAACGTGGGGGTCTGGGGGCGGAGTTCCCAGGTAGCCAAAGGCTAGTCTATCCTATATAACGGAACTCTGTGAACATATTGACTTCAGTAACTGGGATTGGATTTCAATATCATTTTGCTGATAAATTAAGTGCTTTCATGCCGCGGTCCAGTTCGACGATGGGTGTGCTGAATGCAGGGGGAACTAACCCCCTTACCTTATAGACGTGGCAATGATCATGAAGCTAGAAAGATGGAACAAACGCCACTCTCAAGCTTTTGCACAACTGAACACTAACAAAAAGCGGGCCTAATTGCTGCACCATGCATAGTTTTTCAGATCTAGCATGAAACATATCCAAACATTAAAATTTTTCAGGGCCACGACCATCGTCACGCAGGTGCTTTCTTTGCGTTTTTACCACGTTCTCACGTTTTCTCCATGTAATATCAGTCATGATTTTAGTGCAATAACTTATTCACATACAGAATTACTTTGTCTCATCAGCAGCAATTTTTTTTAGCACTTTGCCCTCCTGAGATATTACGCCCCAAAAGTGGCATCAAAATCACAAACTTCAACTTTCGGACGCCCATAAATCTACGATGTCGGTAGTATCATAGCTGGGGATATTTCTACAGACTCTTTACATGCAATAGTATTCAGCACACATTTACGAAACCCCCACTTTATGCCACTCCAAAATATATCCCGTTTAAAACTATAATTTTCTGTAGTTTTTCGTGTGATTTCATGAATTGGTTTGCAACTCTACATATTTATTTAGACGCAAAAGTTTATATTCTTTGTGTACCTCAGTCTCTCCTCTAAACATTAGTTTTTGTTTTGTGTTCGTCTGATTCGTACATACTGAGCGACTGTAAGTTTCGTAAACGCTTGCAAATGCAAAAATTGCACTCCACTGACAACAAAGATGGCCGCCATTCAGGAACACTTGTACATACGACAACGTGAATGATGTTATTGATCTTCTCATACACAAGGTTCATCACACGCAAATTTTTATAATTTTCAGAGATGGTCGAGAAACCACCTCTGGACCACTTCGTATGGATTGACCCTATATTCTTACTTCACACTAGGTTCTGTTCCTGACGTTAGTATATTCTACTTCTTTTAGTTCACAGTAGCTTCTGCTCCTGACATCAGTATGTTCTGCTTTTATTAGTTCACAGTACCTTTTGTTTCCGGTATCAGTATATTCTGCTTTTATTAGTTCACAGTACCTTCTGTTCCTGACATCAGTATATTCTGCTTTTATTAGTTCACAGTACCTTCTGTTCTTAACGTCAATATATTCTGCTTTTATTAGTTCACAGTATCTTCTGCTTCTGACATCAGTGTATTATCAGCATATTCTGCTTTTATTAGTTCACAGTACCTTTTGCTTCTGACATCAGTGTATTATCAGCATATTCTGTTTTTATTAGTTCACAGTACCTTCTGCTTCTGACATCAGTATATTATCAGCATATTCTGCTTTTATTAGTTCACAGTACCTTTTGCTTCTGACATTAGTGTATTATCAGCATATTCTGTTTTTATTAGTTCACAGTACCTTCTGCTTCTGACATCAGTGTATTATCAGCATATTCTACTTTTATTAGTTCACAGTACCTTTTGCTTCTGACATCAGTGTATTATCAGCATATTCTGCTTTTGTTAGTTCACAGTAACTTCAGTTCCTGATATCAGCATATTCTGCTTTCATAAGTTCAGAATAACTTCTGTTCCTAACATCAGCATATCACGACATGTCGAAACTGCAGTATTATAGAGACTGTATTGATAGATGAAGACTTACATACTAGTTAAACACAAGGTTGAGATTCAACTTACATGTTAGAAGAAAGAAACGCATCCTATTACATTTTCTCTCGGAATACTTGGTTACATCGAACATTGCGTTATCAACAATACGAGAGAAATCTGTTTTAATTTTAAAATATTGTGTGTACTAACTTATAAACATGTTATGAAAGTATCTAAAACTATCATTTCTTTTCTTTTCTTTTCTTTTTTCTTTTTTTGTATTTTAGAAAATAAAACCAGAAAACTAAGCAAAGGAAATTGTAAACTGTGCTAGAAAAACGTAAAATTTATACGAAGAACGAATAGTCTGAAAACCTTACTGTGAAGCTAACTATTTCTTAAATAAAATTATTCTAAGAAACAGATATGATTCTAAATTTTATTATTTTTCTTTTAATATTGAAACAAATAACTTTTCTCTATAAATTCTTTTCTCAGTGCATGTCACCAAGTAGTAACTTACTTGAGAATTTCTTTCATTTTACACTAATGTCATCTGTGTTGAAATTGTATAAAATACTGGAGGACATTTCAGAAGCATGTCATTAGCATCGTACTAAGGGTTTGACTAATGAATGATTAATATTTCCATGTTCAAAAACACGTTTGTTCACGGCGCACGATTATGCACGACTTATATCCTAAGTTGCAAATCATGACTTATTCGCAGGGATGTACAAATACGTATTGATAAAGTAAAAAATGTTTTATGTTCAGCTTTACCTTTAATACTTATGTGTTTGGACAACCATGTGGAAAAGTATTTGGCTTGTTTTTTTTTTTTTTTTTTTCAATTCCAGTCGTGGATAATATAATCAAAATGTTGCTCAATACGGAAATATTAAGAATGTGTTAGTCAAAATGCTCAGTACAATACCACTCTTACGTAAAATTGTCTCTGAATGTGCCTCTTGAAGATCTGTCCAACAATAAGTGTTCACTTGAGTTAGCAGTGATAGTTTTCTACAGCGATCGTTACGTCCCACGATTATGCTGGTTAGGCTAAAGGAGACGGTGATGATGAGAAATCAATGAAATGGTGGAATGAAGTAAGTGGGAGGAAAAGGGCGAACCCCGAGAAAACCCACGAGCACGGTGTTTGTCCACCACAAAGTCCACACGGCGCGAGATGGGATCGAACCAGGGACCCCAAGCACCGGAGGCGAACGCTTTACCACTGAACCACCGCGCCACCCGATCGTTACGTAATGTTATCTTGAAGTTATGTCAGAAATGCTTGTTTATCTGCAAAGATAAATTTCTCATTCATTTTTATGGATTGTATTTGCCATCAATTTTAATTTATTGATTGCAACCAGCTCTTCAACTCCGCAATTCTTGTCTAATGACAGAGATAATTCAATCACATGTCGTTCAACGCATTATCATATTTTCATGTTTTAAAATAGGGCTATATATATATATATATATATATATATATATATATATATATATATATATATATATATATATATATATTAAAAAAGTGATTTTAGATTATAAAGCAACAGAGTCTCCGATTGATTTTCTTTTCGAAAGTGTGTGAGTCCAAAAGATCGATTCCGTTGGGGAGGGAGCTAAAGAATGACATACAAACTCCGTCGTGAATTCACAGACACACTTTGCTGCAGGCGTACGTATAATACACGCTGAGAACAAAAACGTCCATGATTTGAAAAGAACATAACTTTAATATCAATAAAACCAAAAAGTTTTATGTGGTGTTGATTGGAATTACAAACACGCGATGTGTGCCCCATCTGTTGCGCAGGAACCACCAAGACGATAATCCAGCTACAGCCAAATCTTGCGAAGAGTGACCGAGGTAATGGTGTTTATAACTACACTGAATCATTCCTGAAGATTATTCAGGATTCTGGGTAGTTTAGGTGCATAGATCAGCTCTACCAGATTTTCAGGAACGCAAAAAATGCAGCTATACATTACATCGGTTAGACTTCACAACATTTGGCTGGAACTGGATTATCGTCTCGAACGTTCCCACTAACAGATGGCGCGCAGATCGCGATCAACCACCAAAAGATTTTTGAGTTTATGTAACTGCTGTGAAACTTTGAGCTGAATAGTAATTTTGGCATTAAATTTATACCCTTTTCAAATCAGGGACTGCTTGCGTTCAGGGACTGTTTGTGTATATCATTAAAAACAACTAAACACATGACCTTACTATCTACAGTATAATACTACAGTATGTGAGAAAAAGGAATTAGTATGTTCTAATATCCAAACCCTAATACTATAGTATGTGAGAAGAAATTGGTGTGTTTTGGCTTAAACTTTGAGAACTGAAGATCTTTTGAAAATCCAAGGGGAGGGCAGAACTGCTCTTCTAGGTCCCCGCTGCGGACGACCGTGGAAATAAATGACATTATAGCTCCAACATTACGGGTTTGTGTACTAGATATGATCCTATAGTTTAGCATGGAATTTGATCTATTTGATGTAAAATAGTTCTCCAAATTGTATTACGAACTGCAATAGGTCTATACAGTATAAACCTAAATATGTTGTATGCGGATTATGTATGTATTTATTTATTTATCTCCTTTTAAATAAAGTTCATAACCATTTAACATTAAATATTTCATTTCATTTGCAGGGTGTTCTAAAAATGCCGTCCACAGACGTCAGAGCACTGTTTTACAAGTCAAATAAAGCGAAAAACATATGATGTAATTAGTCCAGTCAATAAAGGTTTTGTGTCGAAACTAATTAGTAACAAGCTGAATTTTTCAGGAACGTTAGACCACAATATAAGGAGTATTTTCTGAAACCCCACCCCACCCCTCCCCTCTTGCTTTCATCTCTACCCCCTCTTAACCCTTTTAGACTCTCGCATGTTTGAGGAAAATGTTGACTTTCAGTTAAGTAGCTACTACTTCAGTACTATTCGTCCGAGTATTATGGATTATACGTCACTCTCTTCAGAATAAAACATGCTTTCAAATGGTATCATGCACATGTTTGCATGATGTAGAAGGGAAGGGGAATTCGAGGTAAAATAGAGAAAGTATTTACTATAAGAATGCTATAAGATATGCTACGACACAATTGTAATATTAATTCCTTTGAATTGCAATTAAAACGCAATTCCTGTAGCTGTCTTAACCCCACGAGAAGACATATAACCAATACACACTTACGCTACGACAAATATTATATGGTACCATTTTTTTTTATGAACCAGTAATATATGCAAAAACTTTACATTTCCAAATGGGACTATATACATTAACCATTTTTAAATTATGGCTTTTTAAAGGTAAATTATTGAATTTCAGTCAGTCAACTACAGCATCATCCCTATTTATCCTAGGATCATGGTTAGTACCTCATTCTCTTCAGAATAGAACAACCTTTCATGCGGTTCCATTTACATTTTCCTATCATGTCCCTAAGGCGGGAAATTTTGAGGGAAATTTGGATTTTTTCTGATTTTTTCAAACTTTGATAACCTTTGGACCCCATTTGTTAACGCACAGATCTCAAAATCAACTGAAAAATACGAAGGGGTGTACTCAATGTGTATAAAAAAAATCAAACTTCTATCTTGAAAACTAAGTGTGGGAAAATGTTTACCAATGAGCTAAGAACATTCCCACAATGCACCAGATGACCCGGATGTAATATATAAAATTTTCCTGAGACATCCCTATTTATCCTATGATCATTGTTCGTACATCATTCCCTTCAGAATAGAACATACTTTCAAACGGTTCCACTCACATGTCTCTATCATGTACTTGAGTTGGGAAAATCATGAAAAAATGGATTATTTGTTTAAAAAATATTCCTTCTTTGTACTTTCTTGCCCCTCTGTACCCCCCTCTTTTAACGCAGAGATCTGAAAAATACTAAGGGGTGTACTAAATATGTGTGCAAAATTTCAATCTTCTAGGTGCAAAAGTAAGCCCGCCTACAATATCTCTACAATACTCCAGATTCCCGTATAAAAAGGGATCTCAGGTAAAAATTCCCTGAGACATCCCTATTTATACTAGGATCATGGTTCGTACATCATTCATTAATTTTAGAACAGAACACCGTTTCAAACGGTACCATTCACATATCTCCATCATGTATCTGAGGAGGGAAAATCGCGAAGAAAGGGATATTTGTTAAAAATATATCCATTTTTTAAATTTTTTTTGCCCCTCTGAGCCCCTCTATTTTATCGCACAAATCTGAAAAGAATCTGGAAAATGTTAAGGAGTGCACTGAATGTGTGTGCAAAATTTCAATCTTCTAGGTGCAAAAGTAAGCCCTGCAAAAATAATAAAAAAGTCATAACAAAAAATATTTTTAGTATGACGTCATCACACTACGTCTCGACGCAGAAAGGCGTGAAAACATATGTAACGTGTTCTACAATGCCTCTAGGCTGGAGTAAAAAACAGAAGTTGAAAGATTTTTTGGTACTTTTTTTAAAATTGAATAATGAAGATTCTAGTGTATCTCCGAAAAGTAGATGATATAATTTAAAAGAGTTACGTGGTCACTTCAAAAAAGTGGGGGGGCAACTGCCCCCTCTTGCCCCCCCCTAATCGCCGCCCATGCTATGGTCTATATGTAATGTGTTTTCCGAGTTTTATTGCAATATCTAGAATAGTTACGACGGAAAAATATTTCTCAATCCTACTTGACAATACTGAATTTCATATATAAATAAGGAAAAGTGGGACGTATATATAAAAAATAAGTTTCCAAACAGTACTATACATCCAAGTATCATAGTTAATTCGTCATTCTTTTCAGAATGATACAAGACTTTAAATGATACTATGCACATGTTTTTATGATATACAAAAAAGTGTTTTGGGATAAATATAAAAATTTCCCTCAAAAATCCCTTCTTTGAAATTTGGGGACCCCTGAAGCGGTACCGGGTACAGATGTCTGGATATAATCTTCCTTGAAAAATACTATTGTATATACATAAAGTATGTGCCAAGTTTTGTTGCAATATCTAGAAGAATTACGACGAGAAAAAAAAATATTCCTTAATCCTGTTTGACAATACAAATGAGATATTTTCAGAGAATCAAATCCAGTAACAGCACTCTTACCATTCTAATATACCACGAAAATATGAGAATCGGAACGAAATATAACTCTTAGTTTTAAAATATATACATGTATATACTTATTAATAGTCTATGCACGTAAGTTACTATTTTATTTATAACTGTTATATACAAATTTATGGTTATGATATTTCATGATTTTTTTTTTTTTTTTTTTTTTTTTTTTACTTGTATTATTGGTAATTAATATGACCAATCTTGGTTCGGGGAATTGTTCCTAACTTAGATTAGGACCGTTCCATTACCCATCACCTATGGACCCACCGTGTCCTCGAATGGCAACAATCGGTCACCCACTCAAAACACATGCAATGTAGAAAGTAGAACCAAAATATTCTACTTTCTACAATATTACAATATTATACAATCGGTGTTTAATTGTTAACTGATGAAATTCAATTCAGCTTTCAGTCTAATCTGGTTAAAACAAAATGATACACTGTTCACACTCGTCATCATCGAAGCCAATAACATCGTCGTAGGCAGGAGAATTATCTCAGGAAAGTTCATTACAATGTTCACACATGGCGGAACAACCTAATCCTATATTTGTACATATAGTTGGCGCAAGATTATTCACAGCTGCAACAAACGAGACCAGATGCAAAAGTCTTAGAGCTTGGTACTAGCTTTCCTTTAACATGTTCCATCTCCACGATAACTGCTAAAAACGACAGTGTCATTTCTTCCGTATATGTTTACAATGTACATTGAGTGCTCACTGATTTGCGACCTCCACACAAGAAATTGTGGCCAGCAGCCGAGATGATTATAGTTATGACCAGCCCGACTAATAGTATTTCAGAGAAAGAATACCTCGAGGCTACATATTGGCAGATAGTACACTGTTATAATGGGAGGTGGGCATGATTTATCCGCATTTTAATAAGACATGATTGTGGGTACCCGAGCAATAGGTACGTCAATACCCAGACAGCAATACTTGTCGGATGCGCCCTTCCTGTATAATGAAGGTGTGCAAGGAGTGGGAAGAAAATTGGGTAACGGTCTCCAAGAGATGGAACTACAGGGACGTACCGAAGCTTAAAGCGTGGGGCGAGCGTCGTGTCAAACAGCTAGTGACAGCCAAACCATCAGTGTATGGGAATTGCGTGACCAATACAATGGTGGATGCACATATACTACGCAACTATACGGCGTACACCGACACGCATGCAGGTCCAGCAGATTACAAACTCGTCATCCACTCTTCAGGACTCGTTACTACAGACTCCGTCGCAATCAGGCACACAAACACGCTAGTTGGACCATGGATGATTGGTGTGTTGGTCCGATAAATCAGTTTGCACTACTTCTCTCGGACGGGCGGGTGCATGTGTGGCGCCAACAGCACGAAGCTATGGATCCCTTGTGCATGGTGCGTACTGTAGCTGTGTGGTTTGGGGATACTTCTGTTGGCATGGACTGGGACCGTTGATATGTGTGGACCACAACAAGACATCCGTTGTGTACTTGCAGGTGTTAGAAAATCACGTGCACCCTATAATGCAACACTTCTACCCACACGAAGACAGCATTTTCTAGGACAGCAATGCACGGTGCCGCCTAACCAGGGCTGCACTTGCTTGGCTTAAGGAGCTGTAGCACATGAATTGACTCCCTATCTCACCGGATCTTAATCCTATAAAACCTTTGTGGGATGTTGCGGAACAAGCTCTTTCCACCATGACTCCGCACCAATATCTGTAGGCTTATTGTGGGATGCCATTAGGAACATATGGTATCAGTTCCCCCTTGGAAACATGTCTGCAGCTACCAGAATCCATATCATGCCGTTCTCATTCCGTCCTCTGAGCAAAAGTGGACCAACAAAGTATTAGGTAGGTGGTTAAAATTCAGTGAACACTTAGTGTAGTTGCTATAGTTTTGAATAACATTTCCGTAAGTACAAGGAACATAATAAATAAGAAATTATCTATCAATCCCTACAACTGATTTCATTTTCTGCTTTGATCAACTGCAATACAGCTATAATACCGCATATGTGGTTGGACACTTTCTCGAATTTCTCATTATGGTAGTAATAAATCCATTCCATCCTGGCTGCGACTGTAATCCTACAAGACATATAAGGTTGAGGGGAAATGGGTATTGTGAAGATTGGGCCCTAAGAGATCTTACTTTTTGAATTCACGTAAGTCTTCAATGACCATTAAAGAAAGTGGCCTGTATTTCTCTTTTTCATTGGATGTACGTACTCTCGGATAGTTGTGGTGTTAATAAAAGACTCAATTGGAATTCTTTTAACTGTTATCTGACACAGGTACCTAACGTAACATCCCTCCTACAGGAAGAAAAGTGTCTTTGTTATCAGGACTTCATACGTTCACGTCAATATTATCAAAAACATGTTAGAGAAATCCATCTGAATGAATAGCTGGGAGGCCAGCGTTAGTGATCGATGTTAGGTAGATTGTGGCTTCACGGTAAGATGTTCACACTCCCATTGATGAAATATGTTTATGAAGTGTTTTGAACCGTATAATCGATGTAGATATAGAGCAAGGCTTGTCTATATGGGTGACAGAAACGATCTAGGTCTTACAGCAAACACGAGAACGTGATTTATAACAACGCACTTACTTTCAGCTTTCAGGTATTCACTTGAAGTTGTTATTTTGTAACTTGTGATGTAAAAATGTCAAGACTTTCTGGAATAAGATTTTTTCCCCCCTGAATTAATCGTATTCTTAAAATTTGCACTTTCTTAATACACAATTCTCTGTAACTTTTCGTGCACATCAGCTTTTCTTTGTACAGTAGCTTCACGAATAGAATGCACACCATTTTTACAACTACAGTGTCTACGTTAAGTTCATTTCCACAAATTACACAAATGATATAAAAATATATTATACTGAGTAAAGTTTAAAAAAAAAAACATAAAAATTTAAATTATGAGCATGTAAACAAAATGTTACGTTTTAGTTAAATATAACAAATCAGAATACTAAAAGCATTTAATATATACCTATATTTCAAATTATAGACCAAAATCCTTACAGAAAAAAATAACCTACTAGATACTCATTAGGTACTGCTCACTTTTACTGCACAAATCACTTAGCACATACAAGCTTTATAAATCTCCCACTGAAACTGACGCATGAAGGTAGACCGTGTCAAAGCAGAATTATGGTGCTCGCCTAGCTAGCCCGGCAGGATGACTTTCCCGCACCTCCAGTCGTTTAGTAAGAACTCTCTGGACATTGTTCCCATACCTATAAACCTATTAATACGTATATTATTTTAAACCTAATAAAACAAGCTAAAAGTCTTATTTGAAACATTTTGTTGTAGCGTTATCAGGTTTTTAGTAATAATAACCTTATGTTGAAAAATCTACTTTTTCAGCAATTTATTTCAATAGCGCCATGTATACTTACTTTAGGTAAAACACATGAAGACATAATTTAAAGAATGTAATGTGAGGAACTTAATTTAAAAAAAAATCATATTTATACGTGCTGGCTTAATCGAGTTATTGACATTTTAATGTAGGTATGCAAATTTGCATGTTTAGGGCCGTGGGGGGAAAGAAAGAAGGGGAGGGTTGATGACTTTTGAGAAAATACCTCCCTTATGATGTTGTAATAACTGGCAGAGTTTTAGCTTCTTACTAATTAGTCCCGACAAAAGCCTATTTTTTGCCTTTATTGACTGCACTAAATTGTGTACCTTTTGCGGCCTCGTGTGGAGACGCGAATTGTACTATGTGGCAACGTCGCAGATGAAGAACCATAAAGTCGATGCAACTGTTTGATGGATTCGAAGAACAATATTAATGGTTCCGAGTTAATATACGACGTAACCTCATAGTGAAACTTTTGATTCACTATAGGAGCTGAAATAAGCCCCGGAGGATATATTATTATATAGCATTTTCGCTTTATTTTGACCTGAAGAAGAGCGCTTGTTGCCCGTAGACGGCATTTCCAGAACACCCGGTATATATACTCCCGGTGAGGGAGTATGTTGATGCTTCATTCATATTTCATTAATTATAACACGTTCATCCATAAACACTAGTTAGACATTACTTAGAGAAATAATGTGAAATTTTATCTTAAAAAAAAAAAAAAAAAAAAAAAACGATCACCCATTCCTGTACCATTCCAAACTCATATTTGTTCAAGCTTTAGAAAACATCATTGTCGCTTCCAGATGGGTAGTAAACCAGTTCCTTGGTGCAAATTAGAATTTTCATCTAGCTACACAGAGCGTTTTCACGGAAAAAGATATGCTCAATATATATATATATATATATATATATATATATATATATATATATATATATTCTTTCTTGAACCGCATATAGCAAATTTATTAGAATATACATAGTCTTAGGTTCAATTCTCAGTTTGAACGCACTTTTTGTTCCTTATCATGGCCAAACCAACTTAAGAGTTTCTCCTGTACTCTTTTCCTTTCAGTTCTGTCCTTTCTTTTTATTTGCTCTAAATTTTGTCCTTCCTGGCCAATGGAAATATTCATGTTAACATTGTCATACTAGCTCTCATTCTAAGCTTGTTGCATTCAAGATGCTGTTACATTTACATTAACTGTTAGTTATTTCCAAGTAACCGGCGACGTCAGAGCACGTCCTTCTATTCATAGGAGACATCTGAGGAATCAACAAGAACTACGAAACGTAAATGGTGAATCACTTTATGAGTCAAAAAATCCAAATACCATAGCCATTATGAGGCCAGTAGCCATAATGTCTATTCTATACATACCATGTCATATTTCAACGTCTGAGAAACAACTATAAAAGACTGCCATTGATTTCAGGTTTCAAAATTCTCCAAATTGGAAAATTCCATTGGGTTGACGTCAATCATCATGGTATCTATTCCATTTACCATATATATATATTGCAGTGTTCCATACCTTCTCCCAACACCACATGCTGGCTGTAAACAATTTCAGACAACAGCACCAGGAAGACGTCGCCGCCCATCGTCAACAATCTTCAACGAAGATCAATGAAGTCAGCCAGCATTTCAGGATAAAAGAAGCCATAGCACCGCAGAATGTATCAATCTTCACCGATTGATTGTCACCACCACTCTATTGGGCGCTTCCCTTAGCTTGGACGCCTGGTTCTCGCAATAACTTATAACTTTCTAGGACGCCTATTCTTTGAGAGTTTCTCATCGCTTGGACGCATGGTCGTCTTCGCAATAACCTCAACATTTTCTAAGACATCTGGTCTTCGAGTTTTATCCTACTCTCTAGGAGGCTCGGTTTCTGGGTCCCTACAATCTTGCAAACAAAACCACAAAACACCAAAGAAGGACCTAGTATCAGAGATTGTTATTATTATTACTGTACACAGGAGGAACTTTTATAATAAAAGGTAATTGGGAAGCCCCCAAAATTCCCGTGTACCAATTTTTAAGCTCTACTACAACGGTACGTTGTTGTATATTTGTACATGGTTATCACTTGTAAAATTTGGGCGTAAAGTATTTTTATATATGTACTAAACTATGTTATTTCAAGAAGAAAAAGAAGTTAGTTAGATATAATATCGATATAAAGAAGGTTTGTCATAGGTTTGTCTTATATGTTGTCATAGGTTTTTAAATAATGAGATTGTGAATAAGAGGTTGTCAGGACAACCAGATATAAATAAATGAAATAATTGCAACGTAGCTTCGTTTTATTTAATGGGTCAATAACAAATTTTTTGAAAGAACCGTTTTACTACCCTGAAGAGAACTTTAAAATATAGTGTTTGCTGACAGTCTTATTTCGGTGAATCGGATACGATAATACGAAACCTTCATTGATTTCAGATTTCAAAGTTTTCCCTATGGCGTAATCCATGGATAGATGTCAATTTCCAAGATGCCCATTACATAGACCTAGTATTGCCGATGAGACGAGTACTTTTCTCCAATCTCAAGATGACACGAGAAACCTGAAACTCTCGTGTCATTTTCGAGATCAGAATTGGCACTAGAGGATAACATTTTCAAATCTCGTGTGCAACAGTAGTTCATACAAGTCTTAGAACTCAAACAACTTAGTTTAGTAACTTAGTTTTAGTGTTACATGACTTGCAATATTTAAAAAAAAACTATAAATTATAGTGGCACATTGGTTCACTGGTAGAGCGCTTGCTTCTGGTGCGTGAGGTCCCTGGTTTGAATCCTAGTCAAGATAGTTTGTTTTGGGCAACATTGTGTATGTGAGTTTACTCGGGGACACTCCCGTTTTCTCTCACTGTTTCATTCCACCAATTCTTCCATCATCATTCACTCCCTTAGTCTTAATCATTGTCTCCCTTAGCCTAAAAGTGCATAATGGCGTGTTATGTACCCGCCAGGAACGACAAACAAAATTTTTTTAAAGTGTTAAAAGCAGTTTAAAATAGGAAATGACTCACAAAGATGGAAACCAGTATGCAACTGAATAAAAGCTGACCCGGTATACTAACACCCAATCTTTAGATAAATAACTATTATCTGTTCAAAATAAGAAACGAATTGATTTAGGGCAAGACGTGGTTACCCTGTTCCCACATCATGAGTATTCCACTGAAGCGTTCTCTATAATTATCCTTTCATTGGAAAGAGCAGTTAAGAGGCCGTATCACTGCGAAATTAAAATACCGCTAATTTTACAGTAGTTATGTGATATCTTCAACTAGATAAACGATAATCAAAAAATGGAACAAGAGCTCCCTAGACAATATTATTTTGCATGAGGTACCGTTATCATGAGTCACCTAGTAGCTTTTCGTTGGCAGCCATTTAGAAACGCGAAAATAAATGCTGATTTTCTAAATGGCTGGAAAACAAAAGGATATAAGTGAGTCGTGATAATAGTATTTCATGTAAAATAATATTGTCTAGGGAGCTCTTGTTCCATTTTTTGATTATCTCTTATCTAGTTGAAGATATCACATAATTACTGTAAAATTAGCGGTATTTTAATTTCGCAGTGATAAGGCCTCTTAAAGCGGAAGCCTTAACGAAATACTCATGATATGACAACATGATATGACCTCTTGCTCTAAATGTCAATTCGTTTCTTATTTTGCACAGATAATATCAAAGTGGTTTTTAATAACTAAACAAAAGAAAAAACAAAGATAAACTTCCAAATAAAAAGGCTGGGTGGGAGCAGTGGGGTTGTCTCTCTCTCATCATCGCTCTTCTCACCTGGTCACTCCACTGCAAAAGTGATCGAGGATCAAACCTTTTTCTAGAGCATGGAACTGAAAACAATAATATAAGTCATTTTTCCTTTTCTCCGATCTTCGAGCTGTGGATTGGGTATCTAAATCGGTATCCCCTGAGGGGATAATACATTCACTGGTATCCACTATACTATTTATTAATTTTGTAACTGTAACCGCCAATAAATAAAATTTTGTTCAAATTAAATTAATTTTTCAATAGCCAAAGTTAACAATTAAGTTGTATCTCGAAAACTTGTCTCTTTAAAGGATCAAAATCAATATTTTTAAAAAATCGAAACAGGTGGGACGTTAAGCTGAAATATTTCATTTCACATCAAAAATTATAAATTATTAAAGTGATTGTACAACCATTATAAACAGCATTTATCAACGTTTAAAGATACACCAAGTCTTTACACAATATACAAGTCGAATTAAACATGGGTAAAACGTTGTTATATCACACACTTCATGGATTTTTCGTTAAGCAGGAGGCTTTTGATATCTTGTAAATAAAATTAAGGAAACGTCATGATGTACAGTTTGTACATAAATTTACAAAACAATACGAAATAAGGAAAGCTTTCTGAGAAATGAGACTGTAGAGAATTCTTCGAGAAGCGTGACGAAATGAAAGTTATATGGTAAAATACGAGACGAGACGAGACGAGGAAATCATAATTCTCATTTCTTTCTCGTCGTCTCCTGGGTAACACTGCGCAGACCCTATGTCGCACTGGATCAAATCGTAGACAGCGTCACAAACTGTCGTATCTCAGTTTTTTAAACTTTTCAGGAGAGCGATTTTTAGGTTTTGACACAACTTTGAACAGCCATAACTCAAAATCTATTTTACCGAAAGGAGAGAAAATTTACCAAGTTATAACTTAAAGCATAAGAAATCAGTGGAGAAAGTTTTATGGAATTTGCCTGTAAAAGCTTGTGGAAAATTTGGCGGGAAAAAGATACGACAGTTTGTGACGATGGTAATCCTCTCTTGTATGAAGGATACAACGCATATTTTTTTATACTGAGAACTACATTAATAGATGAACAATCGGAATATATTGCACTTTTATTGAAAAACTTCGTGTTTATTACACAAAATAATTTAACAAATGCTTCCTGAGATTCTTGAGGGTAAAACGAAATTCCTGAGAACACACAAGAAACACAATATTAAGAGCATACTAACCATAACAAAATAATGCTATCAAGTTGTCTTTGCCAGAATATAAAATCTTGCAAAGTAATTTGCAAATTGCATGCTTTGATATTGCACTTGAGAAGAATGGCTAATGTGGTAAGTTTCTGTAAAATTGGACATGTTCAGGGTTTCGAATGATTGGAATTGGGCCCGGACACAATGATAACGAGTCCTCGTAGGCGTGGGAGACCCGGGTTCGATTCCCGGCGGAAGCTCACGTGGTTCGGATTCCACGTTAATCAGTAGGTCCACGTCTCATATAGCCTCGTTGCTGAAAGGGACGTTAAAAATCAATCAATCAAAACGAGTCCTCGTACTTCTCTGGAGCGATAATTTTTGACAAGTCTGCAAAGTAGGAACTTCTATCTGGTGGATTCAATCTGCGTTCTTTTCAGGGAAATAGTTATGTAAGTGTCCTCAAAATGACTTGTCTTAAACTGAATGCAGTTTGGATAGTCTTTGTTCACTTTCACTTCGCGCATTTCCGTCCGATTGATTGGATCTCCATTTTCGTCACGTCTAACTGACAGAATACAAAGACATTGGGACAGAGATCTAATCTCATACATCGCTTCTGTCAATACAATGAACGGTATATGGGCTCTTTTTCCTTGCCAGTTTAACAATCGGTTCAAGTTGCGAGGGTACAAAATTACTGCCACAGTGCTTAATAGATGTGCTTATAGCACTGTGGACTGAATCTCCCTCATTTTGTCCATGCCTAGATTCAAAGAATCGGAGAGAAATTTCTCTGATGTTCTTACGTGTTTGCACCGCATATCCCATCATAGCAACCAACCTGAACTCTTACTAGGTCCATCCTGTATTTCTCCAACTCATTCATTACGGATTTTAACGCGCCTCCCTATAAAGAATTCTAATATTCCATGTTCCAAATCTCATATCCATTTTCTTTTGCTGATGTCGTGCCAAGTTATCAGTCTTGGTCCGAGGCTTCTGTGATTGTTTTTGAAAATAGTGTCTTTTTTTCTATTACAGGATGAGTTTGTTAGGCTCACCCAAACCCCCAGCTGGAGGGCCACTCCTTGCCTGCTCGCGACTGCTTCTCCTCGATCCTCAACCTGGGGCCGCGGTGGCTCAGTGGTAGAGCGTTCACCTCTGGTTCATGGGGTCGCGGGTTCCAACCCTGCTACCGCCAAGTGAACTTTGTGTTGGACAAATAGCGTGTGCGTGGGTTTCCTCTGGGTTCTCCCGTTTCCTCCCACTTTCTTCATTCCATCATTTCATTCATTTCTCATAATCACCGTCTCCTTTAGCCTAACCGGCATAATCGTGGGACGTAAAACTCAAAAAGGTCATGTCATGTCGATCCGCAATCTGAGGACACCCCATGCCATGTAAATATATATGTATACAGCCCCGTATTGATCAAGCATAACATTCTAGCTTATAAGTTTATTTGCTTTGGCTGTTCCGAGCTTAAGATATAAGTAAAAATACATTAGGAACAAATGATAAAGAAACTAAGTCTACCTAACAATAAGAAATGATATAAAAAGCAATGATTTTATCGGTACGGGACTGTATACCTACTTTTGGGCCACTTTGTATATATAAACAAATTGCTTTGAATATGGGCGTATCTGTCCAGTTGCGAAAGATCTGTTGCTCACAAACTGTCGTAACTCAAGATACGACTGTTTGTGAAAATGGTTTATATGCTTCATCTCAAGATACGACACAGTGACGTCATCACCACCGTCAAAACAACGCACATTACAGATGTGTCGCTTTGGGAAATTGTAGAAGTCAGTGTATGCAACTACATAGTAAAATATCTCAATTTTCGATTTTTTTGAGATACGACACTTTGTGACGCTGTCGACGAAATGTGAGAAGGGAAGACAATAACGTTATTTGGTTTTTCATAACTTTCCGCTATGGCCAAATTCATTGAATTGACAACATGCAAGTAATCACTAATCTACAAATGATATTGCAAGAATTCCCACATCACAACAGATGCACGTGTCAGCTCAACACGTGCTAATGATTACAAACAATCTGGCAGACAACAGGCTAATCCGGAAGACACCAAGGAACACCGAAAGCAGACGGACCTCACGGAAGGACCTGAGGAGGACAAGTAAAAGGAGGACCACCGAAGGACCCAGCATCAGTCGACCAACTGATCGCCTAACCTTTACCTTCCTATGTCACTGTGGACCAGGAGCACCTCTTCCTTACCCTATGTCACACTGGGATAGGGATCCATCTTAAACTTATAATCCAAGCCTAACCTACAACCTGCCAAAGTGTTTTGGAAACTGCCATGAGTGGAAGGGGCACCCGGTAAAACATTTAGTATTCCTTTTCTTGGTCATTGAGGAAGAGACATTGAATTAGCGACACTCGTATTTATTATATTATTATTATTTTTTGTAATAAAACATGGTGAAAGGGAAAAGACACCCGATCTATCATCTGACTCTATCAAAACATTACGTAGTGTAGGCACCGAAGTTTTGTAGAGGCGCTCTTTTTCTTAACTTTTTATCTAAACACTGACAAGGTTAGTATCATACTCGTAATTCAATTATATTTGACATAATCCCTCCCTGCCTCTTCTCGTCTTACCATTCCTGAGTGCGATTTATGTCGGAAACTAGGTCAGGTAAACGGACGTACAGATCAGGAGAGAATAACATAAATATGACAGAGGGTGCATCGAATTTATCCTTTAATACGCCACATTTAACGAAGTATGCGGGACACGTGCACGAGGACCCGGACAGGTTTTTTATGCTATTCGACCGTATGGCAGCAATGCAGGCATGGTCACCGGCTAAGAAAAAGGAAATTCTAGAAATATATTTACAAGACACGACACTTGATCTCGTATTACAGCTTCAAAATCAAAATCAAATTGATACAATGACTTACGACAATCTAAAAAATAAGTTAGTAGCTTTATGTAGGCCAAAAGTCCCATCGTATAAAGCAGAACATGAATTGTTCGAAGTACAACAGGGAATGGACGAGCCAATACACTGGTACTTTTTACGTAAACTTCGAGCAATAAGGCAGCTATTACCGGAAGCGACTGAAGAACAAAAGATCCACCATTTATCTTTGGGTTTGCAGAGGGATTTCCTTATAAGATAGCATTAGAAAGGTTTGCAACGGTAGAAGCGCTACAGAATAAATTAAACACACTGGAAGCAGCTAATGACCTTAAAAAAAAGAACACGCAGAGCTATCACAAAAGTTACATATGTCCAGAATAATATACCTAACGTGCATAAGACATCCTATGGCCTATCAACCGAACCAAAGTCAATGTATCCTGGACAACAGTTATATCATCATACCTATCCTGTACAAATGCAACCTGTTACACAACCAATGAACACCTATATACCTGGATAACAACAACAAAATAATCCTTCCATGGCAATTCCTCAACCCAACCCTCAAGAAATTTAAACCTCAAGCCAGGAACCTAAGACCGTTCCCCACCAAGAGCAAAATCCTCCACAAAGTGACCTCTCTACATTGGCCAATAAAATGGCAGAATTGTCGCTGGTGATAGCCCAGACGAATTATAAAAGCCATCAGAGGAATAGGAACCAGGGAAACGGAAGGAGAAACAATAATAATGGGAAGAAAAAACGGGAACCGGTCAAAACAGCCACAGCCAAAACACCCACATTCAAGAAATGTCAAAACGTCCACAAAAACGGTCATAACCCCCACACAAATGGACAAATCTCCCAAATACACGAACGGTCATAACCCGCACAGCCAAAACCCCCACACTCAAGAAATGTCAAAACGCCCACACGATCGGTCATAACCCCCACACAAATGGACAAATCTCCCAAATACACGAACGGTTATAACCCCCCACACACTGGTAATCGGTCATAACCTCCAACGGTCATAACTCCCACACAAATGAACAAAACAGCCACACATAGCAACGGTCACAATTCCCACATAAATGGACAAAACCCCCACACAAATGGACAAAACCCCCCACACAATCGGACAAATCTCCCACACTCTGAAATGATCCTGGTTGCATGTCTTGCCCTTGTACTTTTAATAACATTTTTTATTCCACTTAAACTGATGTTGCAACTATTCTTCTTGCACTGTTATCTAATGACAGAAACATTAAAGTGCGCGTCATAAAGAGCCGCAAAAAAGACGTGCAATCAAGATCATTTCAGAGTGTGGGGGATTTGTCCGATTGTGTGGGGGTTTTGTCCATTTGTGTGGCAGTTGTGACAATTTCTGCATGTGGGAGTTTTGACCATTTGTGTGGGGTTTTTGTCCATTTATGTGGGGATTATGACCGTTGCTATATGTGGCTGTTTTGTCCATTTGTGTGGGAGTTTTGACCGATTTTGTGGGCGTTTTGACATTTCTTGAGTGTGGTTGTTTTGGCTGTGGCGGTTTTGACCGTTCGTGTATTTGGGAGATTTGTCCATTTGTGTGAGGGTTATGGCCATTTGTGTGGGCGTTTTGACATTTCTTCAGTGTGGGTGTTTTGGCTGTGGGGGTTTTGACCTAGACCCGAAAAAACAGGGACAATCCCAGAATAATCGACAAGCTGCTCCAACGGAAGATCAAATTTTGGTGTGCGCAATATGCCGGAAGCGGGGGCATGGGGCATCTAATTGCTACAAGCGTAAAAAAACGCATAAGGCAGCCCATGACGAGGGAGCCGAAAGCTACTATCACACGGAACGAGGAGATCTAAAAGAAACTGGCAAAAACTATGAAATTCCTGTAATAAACGAACAATCAGGACAATTGGCAGAAAGACGGGAAAATATTGCATTAGAGGACGAAAATAACAGGTCGTATTTGACAATTAAAACTAGATTAGGCCTTCAGAATGCGATAATTGATACAGGAAGTACAGTTTCTCTATGACCAGCCCAAATCTTTCCCACTGGGATAAATATAATTTCATTTCAGATAATAATTAAATGAATTTCAGGCAATAACATTCATTTGAACCAAATAGCATTAATAAAATTTAAAATAGGTCAGACAACATTCACTCATTAGTTTAGAGTAATTGACAAGACAATGCCAATAATAATAGGAATCGTTTTTCTCGAACGTTCGCATTCCACCATTGATTTAAACAAGAATACAATCTCCTTTTTAAAACGACCGAGGAAACCGTAGTTACCAGTTCAAAGTACAGAGAATACATTGTCAGCTTTAACGACTCAGATAGTATCGCAGACGGACCACAATTGTTTATACCTGACTAAGCAAATAACTTTGCCTCCAAGACCGCATACATATGTACAAGTAGTAGGAAAGAGAAAAATAGCTGACAGAGAATTTCTATATGTATTATTGCTTCCTGGATTACACGAGAAATATATGTTAAATGCCCTCGATCAAAATATAGAAACAAGCAAAATGACAATGTTAGTTTCAAATCCCAATGCCAATAACGTCACTATAAAGAGGAAGACGCAAGTGGCGGCTCATGAGGAAGGGCACGAAATCTCTTTTAACGCCCTAGAAGAACCAGATTTTTTTTAAAAAAAGCATATCAATTTAAGACAAAAGAAGAAACGGAAGACGAGTTTAAAGTACACAAAAACACTTTTCAATAAAGAGCTCTTTGATGTCAATCTCAACCTTGACAGAAAACAAAAGCAAGCAGTTTATGACTTGTTATTTAAATATAGAGACGTTTTACATATGCCCCTGATGATATCGGATATTTTAGGGGATACGTTCATAAAATCAGAATTTCTAAGTCTGCCGTGTTCCACGACCGCTCTCCACCTATTCCATTAAATATTAGGAATCAAGTAGATAAGCAGATTCAAGACCTTATCAATGCAAACATAATCAGGCCCACAGACAATACACTCTAAAAACAGTACCCATGATTTTGCACAAGTACCCATGAAATAGAAGGTACTTCGCTGATGTACCTATGAAAATTCAATGTACCGAAGACTTTAGTGGGTACACACCGCATCTCAGCCTCTTACCCATGAATTAGTGGGTACATGGAAGATTTATGGGTACAGTAAATTCGTACCGAAGAATGTACCTATGACCATAGTAGAAGGTACATGATACCAACATGAACATACGCCATATTGTGTGTTATCGGTTGATGTGTTGTTTGTACATTATTTCAATGAAGATCGGGAAGATTCGAGTAATCAATCAAACGGTTCATATATAAGAGTAAGTGGAATATTCTGTATTTATAGTTGTATTTGGATATTGTAAATGAATTAACTTGGCTAAAATGTATACTATATTATTTCATAGTTAAAGAGTAATTTAAGCCGATTAACAATTCGATTCTTAAGCCGATTGCGAAATGTAAAATTTAAGCTATCTTTTTCTTCTCTTTCTTTCTTTCTTTTTTTTAACATGCAGTACATGCTAATTTTCGTGTCTATCTGAATTGTATTGCGACTTTTCCGTGGTTCATTCACGTATGTAGAAAAATCAAGAATCATTTATGGAATACAGAGTGCAAGGGTAAGTATTACAAATTGGGTTTCACACACATGCTTACGTACACCTTGCATTTCATTTGTTTGCATAGATTGTGTATATGGCTACTGGTGCTTATGTTCAAGGAAACGTTTACTAAATCCCTGTACCTTGTACTTGTGCAAGGACTTCGAGAATTCAATAGAAGGTAGATTGAAGAGCAAATAAGTGAAGCTGTGAGAGGAGTAAGTGTTGTATCGCCGGACCATTTTTTTTTTTAATTTACCGGGTGAATTGAATCATTTATTTTGGTTTGTGAAGAAGAGTGAGTGAAAGTGAGGCGAGGGGAATAGTTGAAGTTAAGAAAGTGATTGCTGTAGGCTGTGTTTGATGTAAGGGACACTGTATGTGAAGGAGAAAGGGACTATTTGGCAGAGAAGCTTACTTATGATTTAGTGTCGGAAAAGGCAGTGTGGAAATAATGCGTGTATGTCAAGGTTGTAACATGTCGTGTTTGCGTTTTATAGAATTATGCGAAAATAACGAACGTCAGTTGTTGAAATTGTATGAAAGGTACGGAATAATGTTTTTTAAGTGGAGCTATTGAAACTAAGTGATTACTAATATGTAGTGGTGCTATTGAAACTAGTAACCACCTGTTTTCATTACTCACTCGCATACCCATCATCACTGACACACCTGCTTCCATCGGATGCACCCCGCACGGGCTCAATACCATCGCCTTGCCCTGACTCAGTGAGATAGGATTTCTACATTTTAGCAGCTTCCTAGCATAGGTTGGTTTGATTATTTGCACTGTAGTATACATCCGGACGCCGTGTTCATAAGCAAATAGTTATGACATACTGTCACAGCATTGATAGTACAGAATTTTTGTTGGGAGGGAACGCACTTTTTACCTCTAAAAATTTTTTTATACTTTTCGGTCGGTATATTTTAGTTATTTGATTATTATTATTCTCCAAATTAGTATTTATTTAAACTACAAATCGGTAGAAATTATATTTTGAGGGAAAATTACTTTTATTTTACATTAGTATATGATTGTTTTAGAAGCAAACGCATTTATTACAAAGAATTATGAGTAGTACAGTTTCACTCCTAGTTGAAATTATATATCCGCCATTGGGTAAAATTTTTGGCTTTAAACACTAATCTGAATTTAAAAGAATATTTTAAATCTCCTTCCACTTAGTTTGATATACTTTCATTATGTTAAAATTCAGTTATATTTAGAATTTTAGTAAGTATTTATTCTATTTATTTTCTCAACACCAAGTTCCTTGCTTTGATTGATACAATTTTATTTGGGGATTATGGGTAATGAAGAGGTTGCTTGCGTATTTTGGCATCGGATTCTGTGCTGATAAGTCAAACTGTTATAGCCCTTCGTCAAACATTAAGTTGACGGTATCTCTAGTATTTTATGTTGTTAGGGTAATTTCAGTGATTATGTTTGACTAAATTTAGATAGGGGCTCCCGCTCAGATTTCTAGAATCAATACCGTTTCCCACCAAAAAATGGGTTGAATTACCAGTTTTTGGGAGACTTCCTTCAGGAAGGGGATCTCCAAATCATCATCTGTTTTGTTTTGGTAAAGATGTAGTAATTATAAGTAGGGCCACCAGGTCCTAGATCAGTTTATTCTTTGAATTCAGAGCCGGTTTAGTGATGATTTATTTGTGGTTTTGGTGTGCATTTAATTTTGAGTTGTATGTACCGAGTTATATGTATTAGTAGGTGTAATTGTGTAGTGATGTGAATGGTAGTTAATTGTAGTATGTTGATGAGTATGGGATATGAGTGTGCAGGACTGGACAGTGTGTTGTTCATTACCAAATTTTCCATTATAGTTCGTTGACATGAATGTCAAAGCATTTCAGTAATTTTAGCAGCGAATTAATAGACTGAGTACAAGGAGAATTAACATGCGAGTACAGCGCCGTTGTGACCAAATTTCGTACTTCATTAGTGAAATAGGTTCGTCGACATGCGTGGTAAATTAGTTACTATTTAAAATTCTATACCGTTCCTGGCTTAGAAAAACCATTTGGTGGCTATATTGATCCTTGATACAACATTACTGAAGATCTTGACGTTCTATCTAATTAAACAACTGAAACATTAACGTTAATAAACTTCATTTATTTCCTTAAATAGTATTTCAGCCATATAAACTTGTGTTTCAAGTCAGACCATAACATTAATTTTATTTTGATTCGTAACCGCAGAATGAAAGTTCATTGTTGTAGTTTAAGCAAATTGCATTAAATAAAGAATCAGTTTTGATAATTTCTCTCTCTTAACTGTGTAAACATGTAATTTTCCTGGCTGTAAGGAGAAATGTATTAGGTATTGAAGTTAAATGGTCTTGAGTTCATACATGGTTTCCGTGTGTTAATCAATACTACGATTTTATTGAATTTTAGTTGAATATAAGTATATTAAATAAATGTGACTGTCTCGAACAGTCAGTAATATGAAGTATAGGGTGCCTATTAGTAAATCGACGACATATTAGTTATGAGTACATATGAATATGAATGATAAATATGATTACTGATTATAGTGAAGTAAATATTTACGAATAAGAAGGCACTTCGAGAAATATATGTGATGTAATGTGGGATTATTAGTATTCTTATGATTATTTCGGATATTGATTTTCACACCCGAGTCCTGTATGAACAGGTTTGTGCAAATACAGAAGGCTACCTTTCAACTTCATAGTTTGGGGGAAGATTTGTTTACATTGACATACAACATTGAAAATTTGGTCTGACATTGTAAATAATATTATATGGTTGAATTACAAAACATTTTCAGAATATTCATGGAATTTATTGACCAGCTGAAAACATAGTTTGATGAACTCCCTGCATTTTGGTTCAGTGTAACTCTGTAATTTAGATTTTTTCCGCGTCACTCAACAAGCCTATTTTACTATTGTTTATATTGCTCAAAGCGGAAATAATTTGGGTGGTAACAAGAAATTAGATAAAAATAGACAGTAAACTTTTGATATACCGTACCCAGGTGTCAATTTTCTCCCGCCACACATTTTCATTCTCTTTTAAGCCTGTCTCAGACGGGACTGAAGTAAGGCTGCGATTCACGATCTAAAATTCACGACCTTACTTAACGATCGTGTGAGAGCTAACTTGCCCCTAGTTGAGGTTGAAATTTTCTGCTATCCTTATTTGGATCCTAACTTGGAAGAAATAGAAACAGTTTCTATTTTCATCTGGATTTGCATACAACTACCAATCAGAAAAGAGTAGCGCCTGACGACATCCAACTTTATTTATCGCTGTAATTTCAAAACAATGCTGCCTGGACAAGGGAAACATTACGATCATACGAAAAATATGATCTTTTGTAGCACGATTTATATTATTTATAAAAATATTTATAAAAGACCTTAGAGGAGGTATGCAGTGAAGATATCCGCTCGAACGCTGCTGGTGTGAACAAATGTAATTACATCCTTTAAAAGAATAAAAGTAGGTGATTTAAGTATACTGTGTAATTGGTATTCTAAAAATGTAACATGTTAAAAAAAGCGCAGGTTTACTTTTGGCGCACCACTCGAAATAATTGTTCAAAAATTAGAATCCTTTCACTAATTACCTTCTTATTGTTTTCTAAATGATTTAAGCTGGGCGACATGAAAATATCCACATGGCATAGTTAAAATTCAAGGGGGTATCATAAGCAATTGTTGTAAAATTATAATTCTTTTACGATTTGCGTATAAATACAGCGTACGGATGCATGCATAAAAACTACAGCCCAAAAAACACAAAACAACCTGCGCTAGGTCGCCACTAAAAAGCACGAATGCTATCTAACCGAGTCGTAGCAGAGCAAAGCTGTGAGGGGGTGCGTCTGAAGGGAACAGGCGCGTCAGCAAAGGTGGGTATCCGCATAAGCAAGGGTAGTGAAAACGAATGAGTTTTAACAATGATACGAGTTTCAATAGCATTTGTCATGGTTTTATACTAGTAGCGTTCCACTTGTAAACAAAATACAACTTCTGTAAACTGTGCAGAAATTCACCGCTTGTGGAAAATAGTTTCTATACAGGCATCTTTCATATCAACTCGCTTATTTTATCCGTCGTAAAGCACTTGTAATAAGTTTAGAGTAGTAATCCTTCACTTCTAAACATAAAATTCAGATGTGATGCGCCAAAAGTAAACCAGCGCCAAAAACAGAAACAATGAGCGTTAATTGTCATCACTGTTATGTGGCTTTCTTGAAATTTTAGGGAACAGTTCCACAATGCTGGCACAATACAAGAATTCCGGGTGTAGTGCATGAGATAGGTTCCCGGCGCGGTATAAGTTTACTTTAGGGGCTATGTGGGCATTTTTTGTGGGTACTGAGCTGAGCGGATGCACTCAGTACCTATACTAGAAAATTGCTTTTTCTTCTTTATTTTAGCTTTTCGTGTCTGATAACTGCCCTCATTTACATATTTGGACAAGTCATTTGATTTTCAGTTTTACAATCTGGTGGATCCAAGGATCTACAGACCATTTTTCATCTGATACAAACTACCCCATGTTCGTATCTTGCTGATGAATTTTCGGAGTTACTAATTTCAATAGCGTATGGAATCCTGAATAATCCACTCTGTAGTTTTTCTTTTCTTTTCTTTTTTTCTTTTTTTTTTTTTTTTGGTAGGAACGAGGATCTGCTGTAAGTAGTTAATTATTCACCATTGAAAATACGGTGCTTTCCTGTGCATTATTGCGGCAAAGAATTCACTCCCTGGTCCACCAGCCGCTCTTTACTCTTTCTCTCTCTCACGTTTCTTTTGGGGGGAGGGGAGGGCGGATTTTGTGTCAGAGAAGATTGGCACAGCGAAGAAAAAGGCAAAAACTGAAATCAAAAGAGAAACAACAAACCTGTGTCGTACCAAATGAACCCTTGGCCGTTTCCTAATGAGAGCTTAAACTCTGCAAATTCAACAGAAAATGTATCTGACTATTTATTTGAGTTGGAAGTAATTATATTAAAGTATTGTTTTATATTACCGAGTAACCGTAGCTCAGTTAGTAGAGCGTTGACTTCGTATTGGGAAGGTCCTGGATTGCGCTCAGCAACCGCTATCCTGACTGAAGTCTTTCTCTGATTTCTCTCAGTCATACTAGGCAAATGCTCTAATGGTGCCTTGAATAAGGCCAGTGCCGACTTTTTTAAACTCTTTTAACATAGGTAATGTACGACACTTTAACCATTTATTCTTATTTTTATCTTTTGCAAATTTTATTAAAAAAATGAAATGAAATCTTTTAGTTTTACGTCCCACGCTTATGCCGGCTAGGCTAAAGGATACGGTAAAGATGAAAAATGAATGAAATGATGGAATGAAGATAGTGGGAGGAAACAGGAGAGCCCCGAGAAAACCCACGCACACGGTGTTTGTCCACCACAAAGTTCACTTGGCGGGAGCAGGGTTTGAACCCGATACCCAATGCATCAGAGGTGAACGCTCTACCACTGAGCCCGCGGCCCCGCAAATTTTATTATTTCGAAAATACATTTATTAGAAATCGCAACATCAATGTTTCGGATGTTTCTAAGATCATCATCAGTAATTACAGTAAATTGAGGAAGGAATTTTCAATAACCTGTTATGCAATATTCCTGTATTTTAGTAAAATCTGCTTATATGGCAGTAGGGCACAGAATGGAATTCTTTATTTTTCGTTGGAATAAAAGAACTTGGGACAACGCAATTTGATTAATTTCGTTTCTTCGCTTTTGCATTGTGATTTCAATAAGTAATCCCATACTTTATGAGCCATAGATAGTAGCAAAATGCTCTGTTTTAATAAATATTCGCTTTGATATTTGAAGATCAAGTAAATGTTCTCTTACCATTAAAATGAGAAAATATTGTTATCTTTAAATAGCAGTAATAATTAAAGGTATGTGTATACATTTATTACACTTAGCAAACTTCCAATTAGTTAATTACTGTATCAATACCCTTAATCACATGTACCAGTTTCGTTTTCCAATCACTCAACACTTTTGAAGAAATTGCTCTAATTACTATGTCAGTAAATGCTCAACATACAATTTATTGTATTTTGATTGAAATGCTAAATTTAACACATTAAACCATACGTATCTAAAGTTGCATAGATCTTTCCGCGATCTGCCGCGCTTTACTACGGAATTGCTGCAGTTTTAATAATATATATAATTTGTTTTATTGTGTATTTTTTCTTTTTCTTCTGACATCCTTCTACCACCAACAGATTACATCTGTTGCAGATGAAAATTTAAAAGTACTTTGAAACCATTTTTGCAGTTCTAAAAGAAGTTTTGTATCGCAGTAAGACCGCAGTAGCCGTGCACTTTGAAGCGTCAGGCGCCGACTTCAATGTTCCAGGTTCGATTTCTGACTGGGGCATGTATTTTTGTGGATTTTAGAAACTTAACAGGTAAGAGTACCGTGCCCGGCCAAAGTCAAGAGCTACTAAAATCAGGGCCCAAAATTCATGGTTCGAAAAAACCCATTCCACCTGGGCTCATATGGGTTTTCTCGGATTTAATTTGTTTTATTTTTTTCCGAAATACCTAAATGTCTGTGGGGTAAAAGTGTTAAAATGTGATTTATATTTCAAAATTGTCATTATCACAATTTGCAACAATTTTCTACTTACTGCTACATAAAGATCTCTTCAAGATTTTCTATTTTTGTTTTCTAGATACTGAATTTCGTGCTTCTCTCACGTTCAGAATAGGAACAGTGACGACGCAGAGGAGAGGAGGAGGCAATGGAATCCCCTTTCCTAATACACCCAACCAACTTAAGTCGAACTTGCAGTAATGGTTTCAGGAGGCGACTCGGAAAAAATTCCCTGGTGTCATAAATCCGCTCGTACTCAATGTGTTACCAATATTTTCGCAATATTTCTTTTCACCTCTCGTGTTTTTAAAGTGTCTCGAGCGAAATATTCTGAAACCACCATTGCGAACTTGTAATCTAATCCAATATTATTTAGGCCTGTATTGAAATAAGTATTATGAAGCTAATTGTACATACTGTTCGTAGTTTTGGTCCCAACGATGAAAGATGTTTTCTTGAATATGCTGCAATAAGAAGCTAAAGTCCCCGTCGTCTCCTTAATATTACTATTCTTTATCTATCTGTTAACTTGGAAATCTATCTGTTAACATTAAATTTGGTTGGTTTGTTATTGAAGTTTAGTGTCCCTATTCAGCAACGGGCCTGTATGGGACGTAGACCTACCGTTTAAGGTGAAATCTGAACCACCAGAATCGTTCAAATTTTTCCAGACTTCCCGCCGCGAATTGAACCCGGAACCCGCTACACCGAAAGTGCCCATGCTAGCCACTAGACCAGCGGGGAGTTCAACTTTTACTTTGATGCTCCCTGGTAACCAAAATGAATTAAGCATTCAATAAAGTACCAAATCCTGGAAATTTTATCCAATCGCTTAACATTTAGAAGATTAAAAAAAAACAATTTCTCAATAAAAAGTACAATCTAAAAAAAAAAGATTGAGGGCGTAAGTGAACAGGAGTATCTAATAATATTAATACGAAATATACTAATTTATACAATATGAATTATATCTTTGTTTTAAAGTAAATGTTTAAAAATGTCTTAAATGAAATTAAATATCTTCCAATGTAAAATGAATAATTTTATTGTTGAATTATTCACTTCCGATGCTTTGTACATTCAATTACGGGAACTTCCCGAGCACTTATTTCAAGACGGTTCATTTCCGATAATGCAACATTATTTAAGTTTGGTTAGGATTTAGAGTTCATGGCTGTGGGCATCTATGAACATGAGGGACGACGTTTCTCGTGATCACACTATCCAAGGAAAGGAAAGGAAGGAAGCGGCCTGTGACCTGTACGTCAAGTACCATCCCGGGATTTGCTTGGTGTGAATGAGAAAAACCCAGGAAACCTCACTCAAGATGGCTGGCCTGGAAAAGCTTTTACACTTTTTCGATCAAGTGTCCCCCACCGGGAATTGAGCCCGGGACCAGTCGCAACTTTATTTAGTGTACATCGAAACTTTTAATATAAAATTGCATATTTTACTTCAAATAGGGCCGCGGTTGCTCAGTGGTAGAATGTTCACTCTGGTGCGTGAGGTTCCTAATTCGATCCCAGCTCTCTCCAAATGGGCTTTGTGGAGGACAAATACCGTGTGCATGGGTTTCCTCGGGGTTGTCCCGTTTCGTTTCACTCTCTTCATTCCACTATTTCATTCGTTTCTCATCACCGCCTAATTTAGCCCACAAACTATAACCCTGGGACGTAAAACTCAAAGACTTCATTTCATTTATTTCAAATATAAGTATAATTTATACATTAATTTGGATAATTATCTCAATTAATTGTATAATTATCTCAAGCTGAGTTTTTTTAATTCATTCAGTACATTCAGTACTTTACAAAGGTCCTAGAAAAGAGTTAATTAGTATATATTGAATGTTGTAATATACCTAAAGGTCTAAATTTCGTTAAAAAAAACTTTCAATGTGATCAGCTTAGTTGTATGACTAATACACTCACCAGAAGCTTAAAACCCAGGTGGGGTTTTGCAGGTGAGTAAACCCCGAAAAAAAAAACACCAGTTTTTTTGGATGGGCTGCGCCCACTTGGGCAAACCCTACCGAAAATACAGAGTTTTAACAAGAACAAGCGTATCCTAAATACAATTATCAGTTTTTGTAGCATGTTATCACTATAAAGCGTACCAAAGTATAACATATTTATAAAAAATATATTTCGATTTTTTAAAATTAATATTGTTTATCATTCTAAGGAGTACCTCTATTTGTTTGTCGTCTTTATAGAGAATTAACGTGTCGTCTACATAATGATAGTATGTAAACAACTTTTCAATTTTGATGTAGCTACACTTGATAAGATAATTATTGTATATTTTACATAGAACTGTTATTTCGTGATTTTATTTCTTTATGTAAATACTGTATTTTTTATATTTTATTAAATATATCTGAACTCATTCCTTTTGGATATATGTATTACAGGAATCGTTTCAAGAAACTTTGAAACCTCAAGGACCAACCCTGTTCTATACTGCCAAGTCCAAACTTCTGTGGACAGGAAATGTAGAAACAGCTGAGATACCGAAGAGGCCTGCTTGCTGCTCTTATGTATTTATTACGTTAAAAATTTATTATACCCAACTTGGTTTGGATTGTTCCTGTATTTTGACACGTGACAACGAAACATCAGACTTAGCGTACTGTAGACACCATATAAAATACTATAAATTATAACGAAAACAATTGTAAGAATAGCAATTAAACAATAGCAATAAACTTAACTTTGTTTCACTCGAATTATGTTCCTGTATATCACGTATTTTAGCACTTCATTTTAAAATAATGATGTTTATTTGTTATTTAATAATATTATATAATGTAGCAGAGAAAAATTGTGAACAATAATCTGTTAAAACATCAAATTTGCATTATCAGCGCCCCCCCCCCCAACAAACCTGTTTGGTCCGAGGTTGTTCTTGAAATTTTTCGCTTAGCTTCAAGATTTGCTTTATTCAATTTGTTATACTTTATTCGGTGTGAGTCCTCACGCGCAAACTGAAGTATTTTTCTTCATTCCCATTGCACAGCTTGAAGAAGAATATGTGACATTTTGCCCCACGTAAACTAAAATAATAGCTGAGCAAAGAAAACTTATTATTAAAAATTAAAAGCTTAGATTTTAATGAAAGGTATTTGCATTGCTCAGCTATTATGTTGTTTTATTCGGGTTCATAAAAGCAAAGCTTTGATATGGAAAAATCATCGATGGTATTTTTATGTATTTTCATTATTTTAATAAGAAAACTTGTAACTTAAACATCCTTCAGGGGAGGCTGAATGTCCGAAAGGTCCTACAATATTTGCCCACAGTTAAGAGGACTTCGCATATTTGTGGCAGCATAGAAAGCATCACTAAGAAGAAAGGAAGACTAAGTTCTGTATGGCATCCAATCTTAACAAAAAAAAAAAAGTTCCGATTGTTCGTTGACTAAATGTGAGATGGTTTTTCATGGACAAGATCATACCCATATTCACTCTTATGGGAGGTCCACATTCTTCTGGAAGGACAAATTCTCCATTTTTTTAAAATCAGGAGGCGCGTCCTTCAAGTAGGACGAATGGCCGTACTTTTATAATTAATATAAAATGTATTCAAGTATTTCAAATCAAATAAATATCTGTGTTTAAAATAAGGAGAAATATAGGGTTGATCTATTTGAAAGTTATTTTTTTTAAGTTATCCTTTTGTACACTATTGCGCGAAGCATGGCTTCCAATCTCTGTGTTTAATTATGGTGTAGGTATTATTTAAAATATGATTATACAGTACATTGATGTCGGAATGAGTGTAGCCCTTAACATCAGTTATTATCATTAGAGGTATGACAATTATCGTTACTAATGTTCAAAGTACAAGGCATATTCATATATGATACGGTGCAAGGTAAGTCAAAGTTAGAGCCACCCTGATTACTGTATACTCTGAAGTAAAAGAGGTATAATTGTAAATGGGTTTACGTGGATGCGGGAAATTTCTAGCAGTGTGTTCTGTAAGCTATTTTGGAGGCAGCCATGTTAGATTTGTCTAAAACTAATCTTAGATGGAAAAAGGAGCCCATCTCATTTTGTTCTAGTATTTCGTGAAAAGTTCATTGAAAAAGTGAGTGTTTCATTATTACTGTTTAAGTAACAAATTGCATGTTGTTCTTAATTTTAGTATCATTTATAAAGTCATTGCTGAAAAGTAACAGGGTACAAATACTGAGAAACTGACTTTGAATTTATATTGAAATCTCGTCTTAAGATGATGCGTCAGATGACCCCTGTTTTCATTTAAGAGTTTTTTTTAAATAGATTAAATCAATATTTCTACTTATGTAATGGACAACACGTTATCTCACCAGAAAGTTTTCCCGAGCCCACCTAAGTTTTATACAGAATCGTCACATTTTTACCACATTTACGTTAATCAGAATGGTTGTGACTTTTAATGTTGACTGGGAAATGCTTAGATTACGAGCTATAATAGCAAATGTTGTTAAGTGTTGTAATCTAGATATGTACTGGTATTGTCTGTCACCTTGTGTTTCTCAATGACACAGGTAGAAAATGAAATGAAATTTTTGAGTTTTACGTTCCTCGATTATGCCGGTTAGGCTAAAGAAGACGGTGATGATGAGAAATGAATGAAATGGTAGAATAAAGAAAGTGGGAGGAAACGGGAAATCCCCGAGGAAACCCATGCACACGGTGTTTGTCCACCACAAAGTTCACTTGGCAAGAGCTAGGGTCGAACCAGGGACCCCATGCACCAGAGGTGAACGCTCTACCACTGAGTCACCGCGGCTTCATATAATAGGTATAGTCAGAAACAATATTAAGTATAGGTTGGAGGTATATGAAATGATAGCTCTAACTTATACTTAATATTATTTCTGACTATATATGTACCCATGAAATTAGGTTTTGTACCCATGAAATTAGGATCTTTTGTACCCATGAAATTATTTGTACCTCAGAAATCACAGGTACATTGTACCTGCTAACTCTTGGGTACAATGTACCTGCTAAATTAGTGGGTACAAAACGGCCGTTTTGTACCTCTGAAATAGTGGGTACTGTATTTAGAGTGTAATGAATTCTATTCTCCACTTCTTGTGCTCAAGAAGCCTATTAGGAAGGAATTTCGAATAGTTCTCAATCTGCAGAAATGTAACAGTTACACCAAGTATTTGTCAGTGCCATTTCAAGCAACAGAGGACTTCTAAACTCTATAAAGGGGAAGACTTCCATAACGACTGCCGATCTTTCGAATTCGTCTTCCAAATGTTGTTGCATCCTAAGAGCCGTAAATATATGACTTTCGAACTTAATCATAATAGAAAATCATACAAATTTTTAAGATGCACAATGGGGGCCAAAACAAGTTCCCAAAGTCTCAGTGTGGCCACGAGAATGATTTTGGAGGGACTACCAGATAGAATTACAATTTTTTTCCGACGATCTTGTTACTAGTTTGTATAATTTTCCACAGCGCTTGGAGGATTTAGAATTATTATTCCAGAAGCTTAGGAAACACGATTTTCGAGCATCACCCAAGAAGACACACATTGGCTATCAGGAACTTAATGTATTAGGACATCTTGTTAGTGGAGAATCCATTAAAATATCTTCAAAAATACCTAAGAAGATACGAAATTTCAAGAGACCGACTACAAAGCGGATTGTCAAAAGCTTTATCGGCCTATGCTCATATCTTAGTTCCCACATTAAAGATTTTACGTTAAAAATTGAGCCTTTCCAACAGCTAGTAGCATCCAAATCTAAATTTAAATGGACAGAATCACGGTGTTCTCTTTGAACAATTAAAAGACATACTAAATGCTCCATCATTTGCTCACTTTGACGATTCGCTAGAAATCCGCGTCTATAGCGGTTGCAGTCTAACTCAGGCAGGAGGACTACTCGCCTGCTATTACCCAAAAACTGACACTGAGAAGGTGGTTGTTTATTGTTCCCGGAGGCTAACGAAAAGTGAAGAGAAAGCAAGCACATAGCAAAAAGAGTTGTACGCTCTCATATACACATTGCGCAAATTTCGCTACTTTCTACTTAACAGAAAATTTAACCTGTACGTAGACGCAAAGTGTATCGCGACGATGAACATCCAGCCGGACAAAGTCGGGAAATACACAAGATATAAGCTATTTCTAGCTGATTATGATTTTGATATAAAATATAATCAGTAGGTTAGAACAGGCCCAAGATATTAAGAAAGAAGGTGAAAAAGAAGAAAATGAGAAAGAAAAAGGGGAGGACTATTATGCTTTTAAATCAAACAGCCTTCAAGTTAATACTATAGAGGCAGGAAATGATGAGCCTTTACCGAATATCGCAAGACAGCAGCGCAAGGATGAACATTACAAAGACCGTTTTAGAGAAAAGGTAGCCGGAAAAGATCTCCCCAGTCAGATCAGCAATATTTTTTTGCCTTATAAACGGCATCTTATATCGAAAACAAAACCACCCTGATTATGGATTACTACATCTTTTATGCATACCGAAGTCCCTAGCTAATTTGTGGTTCACAACCTTCTACTGCCAGGCGACCAATCCGCATTTTGGATTTTCAAAATCATACAAGACCGCTATCAAGAAATTTTATATGCCATATCTGAAAAACTATCTTGCTCATAAGATACGCACGTGTACAGATTGTCAACATCTAAAGAAACTACCACAAAAGAAACAAGCCGAACTATTACATCACCCGGTGGGAGAGATAGCAACAACATGGATATATGACGAGCTAGGGCCCCTCCCAAGCAGAGAAGGAAAAAATAAGTACATACTAGTAGCCACGGAAATAGCCACGCGATTCGTCATTACAAAGACAGAAGACGCCATAAGCGCAGAAAACATAGAGAATTTCTAGAACACGATATTATCCTCAAATTTGGAGGCTTTACAACATTATATTGGGACCGACACCCAGTACATGGAGCAACTCGTTTACAAAATTTGGCGCAGAAGTACAATTTCGTCTATAAGTACTCACCCGCATATAATCATGCTTCCATAGGGTTAGTAGAACAAACTAATAAAATCATACAGAATTGTCTAAACTTTTTCGTACAAGAACACCATACGGATTGGGAAAGATGGTTACCGCACGTTATTTTTGGCATCAATATGTACGTACAAGGAGGGACCATATATTCAGCGAGTTTCTTATCGTTTGGTTATGAACTCAGGACCTCGCCAGAATGTACGCTCGAATCAAGACAATAAATACAATTTGACAGATATAAACTAGTGGCCATCAGGAAGAAAGTACGAAATAACCCGGAACAGTTGTATGACAGACAAAACCAATTTTACGATAAGCGCCATAAACAAACAACTTATAATCCAGGGGACCTTGTTTTGGTATATTATCTCACAAGGAAAGTAGGTTTACCCGACCACTTCACAGTTCACTACGACGGCCTGGCACGCATCATGGAGAAGATTAATTCAAATTTATATCGAGTAGAATTACCGTCTAAATTCAATGACAGAATTCAAGAAATTGCGGTGGACCGTTTAAAACCATTTTACGAGGACCAAACAGAGGGAAGACAAAATTAAGGAGAAAGAGGCACAAATCCAAATAGAAGAATCTAACAAAATTCTTAGTACTTACCAGGAACAGAAGAGGAACTAACACCAGAAGAAATAGAAAAAAAGATGCACTGACATAAATTCGCACTTTTTTATTTCAACTATAAACTATATCTCATTTTGTTATTTAACTTCGTTACAATTTGTGTTTCCGTTCTCGCAAAATGCAAGATCAACATTTCTCTCTCTCTTTTTTTTTTAGTTTCAAAAGTCATTAATCCTTGCAAGGTCGAAATACAACGCTTTTCTGCTTCTCGCATCGCTTCTTCAATACGAATACATGAATGCTTATTACGTCACTTCTTCTCCTTATACAGAATGTTCATAAAATCAGGTTCTTCATTCCATTATACAGAGTGACCAGAAATTCACATTCTCTATTTTTTCTTTTTTTAAGAAAAGAAGCTATTAAATTCCAAAACTAATTCTTGTCTTTTCATTCGCTCTAGTTATAATTAAATTGTGCCTCGCCTTTCATAAGCCCCGCTACAAAACAAAACTTAACCAATTGGCTAAACATACCTTCACCATTGGGAAGACTCAATTCACTGGCGCCTACTAATACTACGAAAGAGACTCCACCGATATAGACAACCCATACCGGATGTGATCGATCCTTAATAAACTGATATATTTATTCATCACAGTAATGACACTTCTACCCACTTTGAGGGAAATGATACCCACTTTGTTTTTGATCCTGCTTACTTGGAACGGAACTACAGTGTTATTACCATTATGTGTATATTTCACAACAAGTTTTTTATAGTGATATTGGCGCATCATAGTGTTTATAGTGTTTTCTTGTGTCTAAACAGTATCAAGTGTGTCAGTGTTGGTGCAGTTACCTTTTACTAATTACAATTGTGTATTTTCTCAAAATAATCTTCCAGATTATTTTTTTCCAGTGTGGGGGGTGCAAGGATCCACATCACAACAGATGCACGTGTCAGCTCAATACGTGCTAATGATTACAAACAATCTGGCAGACAACAGGCCAACTCGGAAGACACCGAGGAACATCGAAAGCAGACGGACCTCACGGAAGGACCTGAGGAGGACAAATAAAAGGAGGAACACCGAAGGACCCAGCATCAGTCGACCAACTTATCGCGTAAGCTTTACCTTCCTATGTCGCTGTGGACTAGGAGCACCTCTTCCTTACCCTATGTCGCACTGGGCTAGGGATCCATCTTAAACTTATAATCCAAGCCTAACCTACAACCTGCCAAAGTGTTTTGGAAACTGCCATGAGTGGAAGGGACACCCGGCAAAACATTTAGTATTCCTTCACTTGGTCATTGAGGAAGACACATTGAATTAGAGACACTCGTATTTATTATATTATTATTATTTTTTGTAATAAAACATGGTGAAGGGGAAAAGACACCCGGTCTATCAATCACCCGGTTTGACTCTACCAAAACATTACAATATATTTAAAGACCACGGACTCCGCTGTGCAAATTCTTATTGGTCTCTTCCTTCAAAAACTGGATCTTCTGGCCTGCATATTGCTATTGCGTTTTGTCACTGTGACGTCAGAGAGCAATAAGTTGGAAATGATTCGTAAACATTACTTAATTGATGGCTTGACTAGTCTTACACACTCTTCTTATTAGAGGGGGCGCGGTGGCTCAGTGGTAGAGCGTTCCCCTCCGGTGCTTGGGGTCCTTGGTTCGATCCCAGTTCGCGCCGTGTGGACTTTGTGGTGGACAAACACCGTGCTCGTGGGTTTTCTCGGGGGCACTCCCGTTTCGTCCCACAATGTCATTCCACCAATTCTCCCATCATCATTCACTTGCTGAAACCACCTCAAAGGGCATATTCCTTAGCTCAAAGGGCATATTCGTGGGACTTTAAACTGAAATATTTCATTTCATTTTCTTAGTATAAGTTTAATACAAACTTATACAAAATTTGAAACTCATTTTTGTAACATTAAAGTAAAAAAAAAAAAAAAAAAAGATTAAAATTCAAGCAATGTTTCTGAATTCTTCTGCCTGAAGTCTCGCCATAATGCGTTCAAAAGTAAATATTTACACTAATAATAAAAACTGATAAATAAACTTAATAGACTGTCACGTAAGCAAAAATTACTAAAATCTTCAACATTATTATTCTTTGTGGCTAGCTGAAATACCAGCTTTTCGAATGGGAAGGATAAAATTTATGCAATACTTCCTATTTGAAAGTAAAGAAACGAGTGAAATAAATAAATAAATAAAAAACAGCAACCGGTTCGTCGTTGCCCATGTTAATGTGGGTTAAACAAGTAAATAACTACAACAACATCCCTGTATTATCTCTGTCAATTCCGTATCCAGTTGATTAAACTTAGGCTCAAATGTCATCGCGATCGTCACCAATCAATTTGGTGACACTAATATTGGTCATTTTGGATATTTTTCACCCGCCTTCGATGATAGTGGGGACTAAAATTGGACTTGAAGGACGTCGGATTTGTTACCATTCATACCAGCGGCCACGAATACTATAGATTCGACACTAATACTGGTCACTTTGGATATGTTACTTTTTCACCCAGTTCCAATGACGATCGGAGCTGGAATTGAATGGCATCTGGTGTTTCACTATTCATCTCACCCACCCCGAAAAACATGGATTCGACAATAAAAAGGTCATTTTGAATATGTCATTTTTATCCCACTCCTTATGACGACAGAAGCTAAAATTGGACTCGATTGACATCAGGTATGTCAGTATTTCTCTCATTGACCCTGGAAAACATGGATTCGACACTACTATCGATAATTTTGATCTATTTTCTTTTCTTCCCTCCCCCCCCCATGGTTGACGATGGGGGCTAAGGTTTGAGTTCAACATCAAGACAGAGGTGGCGTGTTTCAATGAAATTTCACCCACGACCCACTGACCCACCATCTACCGCGACCTACTCTGTCCCACAATCCACCATGATTTACCGTGACCCACTCGTGAGATACTCAATTTTTTGCAAAAAATTCTGACCCCCATTCCCCCTTATGACATGTATTATAATGAAAGCAATATGATAAGATCCGTTGGAATTGGGGTCTAACTATATACCAAAAGTCATTTCATTTGGCTCTGATATTTGGTCATGATGATCACGCACACATAGTAGCTACATTCAGTTTTATTATATCTAGATTTCTAATTAATATATTAGAAATGATTCAAAAATATTATTTTCCCAGTAATCAGCTCCTCAAAAACACATAGTTTGTCTCGAAAGCCAAGTAGTAAGTTCTATTGCTATTATTACAATTTGAAGTATCAATGTCCAAAAGTACCTGAAGTTCTTTTTTCACTTAATGTTAGATATCTCAGGTAAGTAAACAGAAACAAATGAAAAAGAAAGGAAAATGGAGGCCTTGAAAATAAAACGAAGACAAAATTCACCAGTGCTCAGAAGATGCTGTCTACAATGTACTGAGCAGAGTGAGTCAGTGAGTCGTACTGGGTCAGTGAGTCAGTGGGTCATGATGGTTCTGAGTACGTTACAGTGGGTGATGGATTGCAGTGCGTCACATCCTGTTGACACACAACCCTCTGACCCACTCACAAATATTGACCCACGACCCACTCCATTTATGCATCAAGAGTGCCAGTTTTCACTTCAGTGACCCCGGAAACTATAGATTTTTCATTAATGTTTGTCGTACCGCATATTTATCCTTCTTATTTTATGCATACATTTTAACATTCCATGAACCCAATTGAAGCGAAATAAAACGTGTAAACAAATGAGTGAAATAAGTTAATAAAGAGGAGCATCCCCTTGGGTATTGCCTCTGTTGGTATTAGTGTTAATAAGAAAGAGCAATACCTTCGGCGTTGCCTTGGCAATATGAGGGAAATAAATTATTAACTAAGAAAAATGTCTTCGGCGAAACCACTGATAATTTCGGGGCCACCTGATATTTCCCTAATTGACTAAACTTGGGCTCAAATGTTATCGGGTTTGCCACCAATTAGCTTAGCGACCCTGAAAATATGGATTCGACACAATATTGCAATTTTAGACGTTATTTTTCAACTCTTTCTCATGGCCTTTGGGGCTAAATCCAGCAGGTCATAGTTCGGTTCCCTAATTAAGCTGTAGATTTACGTCTCAAATAGCCTTGCGGCTGGAAGAGACGCCATTCTCCACTTCGTCACCTCTAATATTCTTTGTCCTGGGCATTTATCCCGTCCTTTTATGCACATATTTGTGTCTACATCCAATCTCCACTCCACAAATATTCATACGTAATACGATTGTCTCAAAATTATTTGTTCCACACTTTCACATCGGATTAAAATACATTTAAATTACCTCAACGATTAATTATTTTTTTAATGTAAGATGTGCTTTGTGAATTAGTGTATTATTGTGTGCATATTGATATCAAAAAGTTTTAATATAACAAATTGTATCTAAATATTATTAAACAACATATATACTTATAATTATTCGTCTAATGTTAGTTTTAAAATTTACATTGTTAATGCGAATATTAATTTTCAACTTGTTTAAACGAGCTGTTGCAATCTGTGGAGGACCTGTCAAATAAAAAAGAAATTCTTTTGTAATTCTGTAATTTTTCAGAGTAATTAAAGAAGGGATATCTCTGAAAAGTATCAGGATAAAACTATAGAGAGTTTGGAGGTTATTATACTTAAATTGACAAAGTGAGTGACCTCTGAGGCCAATTTAATTGTAATTAATGTTAAAGTTTCCAGAGTAAATGTCGTATGTTGATTATTGCCTTAACGCAAGTGCACTATTATGAAGATCTGTCCAAATTTACAATACATCTCGTCTTCTCCTTATTTTCATACGGATGTGATAGGTCTACCATAGCGTCATTTCAGGAGGGGGCAAGATGCCCACCGGCATAAAAGTTTTACTTTTTATTAGTATGCACTCATAATACTTCTCGAACTAAGTCCCCAATTGGCACCCCTGATGTGGCACAGTAACATCATTTCAAAGTTTGCCAGAGAGGGGTAAGATTGTCAACCGACACAATAGGCTCACGTTTTTTATTAGTAGGTATATACAATTTGTTTAAACGTATGTGATTGTCAAATCCAGGGGATCAATTGGCCATTGCCCTCTCCAAATGACGCCCCTGGTATGACGACAACCACGTTCTTTCACAGTAGTGAATTGATCTGTACTATATACTACAACAAACTTCTGCTATCCCATGTCCACTCTGTACATTCTGTCGAGAAATTTTGTCATTGGGTCTTGGTTATAGAAATGGCGTCATTTCAGGTTTGTTTCAGGAGGGCAAGATATTCCCACTGATATACTTGTAAGTAGAGCTTTACGTTTACGTTTTTCATTGTTATACCATATTACTATACTATGGTTTAATACATAGACCTTAAACTCAGGGGAATCAAATGCCTTCCTTGCTCTTCCTAAATGACGCCCTTGCATTAAAGGCACCGTTCACTAAGTATTCACTTCCAGGATTTTTGAGTCCGGATAACATATACAGAGAGAGTAACATACTGCAGAGAGTATCAGTGCAAATCTTCGTTGCGTTCTTTGCTTGCGATGAATCTGAATAGCCAATTGAGAAAGTTGTTTAAGTACCGGTACGGTTCTACTGTAACATAACTTTTTGTTGGCTACACATAGAAATTGCAAGCAGCGGACACTTGCATGAAAACCCGCGCTTATGATTTATGCCTGCATTTACGCAAGAGCTATATGCATCTAGCCCCATTGCGGCAAATTTCCACGGGGGCAAATTCCCTCAAGATTACGGACACTTGAATCATCTGCCTATAGCAGCAATAGAAAACCACCTAACTGTGAGGCTGGATTTGGAAAATAGTTGTACTCAACAGCAACATTAAAATGTTTTGTCCTTTAATAGTTTTTTGTAGTGTATGAGTAAAAAGAAAAAAAGGGGTTTGAAAAAATTTTCCAGCGCCCAGGGGCGTAAAATATTTGTATACGACCTGGTACTAGTAATATTTAAAGTTAATTGAGAAAAATGGAAGTCTCATGGTTACCATTTCGGCTAAGGGAGACTAATAGTAAAGTAAATGCTTATGAAAGAATTAGTGGAATTATAATGTAGAAAGAACACTAGAAAAATCCATAGACACTATGTTGTCTACCATATGACCTGAAATCGAAGCATAGATCCCTTGCATCGAACGTGAGAGCTTTACTAATAACTCTTAGGCCAATTGTTACGCTTGCTTTGAAAACACAAAAATAAATACAGTAAAGGTAAGTTAAATAAATCCCTTTTAAAAATGAAATTTTGAGTTTTACGTCCCACGGTTATGCCGGTTAGGCTAAAGGAGACGGTGAAGATGAGAGATGAATGAAATGGTGGAATGAAGAAAGTGGGAGGAAACGGGAGAACCCCGAGAAAACCCACGCACACGGTGTTTGTCCACCACAAAGTTCACTTGGCGGGAGCAGGGTTTGAACCCGAGACCCCTAGCACCAGAGGTGAACGCTCTACCACTGAGCCACCGCGGCCCCTAATCCCTTTTAAAAGTCACAACGTAATGGATATATATTTTATTCGAATTAACAAACAAAAGTACAAAAACAACATCCAGTTATTACCATTGATACAGCTCCATAGACAATGAGTTAGTTCGAACAACATAGATACTATTTTTATATTGGCGGGGTTTGCACTAGTTCCAGACCCCTTAAAACTTCTTAACTTGACACTATTTGTACACTTTTGTAATAAAAATGTTGTTTATCAGAAAAATCATAGATGTAACCTGAAGATTTTATTTAAACTTTATCTGTAATTTTATTTCTCTTTAAAAACAAACTAGTTCTACAAATATACTAATAGTACTTAAAACATTATTTACCGTCTTTTCCGATTTGAATAACTGGCTCAATATTAAGTTACTAAGTGTGTGGACTGTGGAACTCGGGGATTCAATGCAATGCTCACTATTGACATCTGTCCATAGCCAACAGGCTTGTGTTTCTATTTTGCACTCTTATTTCTGCGAGATCATCTTAATATCTTAATATCCACCCTCTTAGAAGAGGAAACTTTCTTATTTTATATATATAAATAAAACCTATCCCAGAGTTTGGAACTCTTAAAAGCAGCTCTAAGTAGCAGCATTACAAACCCACCAGAATTCCGTTGTGGATCCGCCCCTGCTAAATATTGTCGTCCTATCTTCGCCTAGGTGTTCATAATGGCTGTTTTCTAATAGAACTTGCAGTTAAAACTTTGAAAGCGTACCTACTTTGTTCCATTCTGGCAACAAGACCTGCCCACAGAAATAATTAACATAGAGCTGAAAATTTTAAGATTTGGCTTTCAAGTTATTTGAAAAACACTCATAAAGTATTGAAAATCACGGAGAATTGAACATGTGTGTCATCCTTATAATAGCTGCCAGTCTACAATAGTAGAGTTTGGAAGTTTGGGCATAATTCGTAAATAACAGGTCATAGTTCCCTTGCGTAAAATTATCTGAACTCTGAAACGTAACTTAAGTGTAACCGTTTTGGATCCAATCACCTTTAAACAGTTTTGGATTACATTTATCTATTTAAACTTGAAAAAAATCTAGAAAAGTCTCTTACTTTGACAGGTTATGAAACAAATTTCCTTATTAATTAAGAAATAGGCGTTAATGATTCTAAAATTTTAAAGATCCAGTTATTACCTACAATATTAAAAAGAAATCTGGTCGTTCAGATTGGATAAAAATAAACCAATATTTTGAATCAGATTTTTTTCAAGTAATGAAACCTTTCCCGCTATTGTTGTTCACCCAGCTAGCAGGGTGAAAATTTAAGAATAACAAACCCATTTATTGGCAAATGTCTCTGCAGGAAATGTTACGTATATAATCCTTCTGAATCGCTGGAAAGACTTTTAGAAACACAAATATGAAAAGATTTTTTTACAAAAATAAATCGGTTAGATTTGCTATTTTTTATTTCAAATTTTGCTCTAAAACTATGTAAAAATGTGTAATATTTTCTTTTGTTGTATGTTTCACGATTAGTCCTTATTTCTTAAACTTTACTTTAGAAGAAAAAAAATGATCAGTTGTACGCTGCCTTATAGCAATTACCTCGTTCGTTGAATCAGAGATCAAAGATGCTTTTCAAATTTCATTACAGAGGGGCGCGGTGGCTCAGTGGTAGAGCGTTCACCTCTGGTGCTTGGGGTCCCGGGTTCGATTCCAGCCCCCGCCAAGTGAACTTTGTGGTGGACAAACACCGTGCTCGTGGGTTTTCTCGGGGTTCTCCCGTTTCCTCCCACCTTCTTCATTCCACCATTTCACTAATCTCTCATAATCACCGTCTCCTTTAGCCTTCTCGGCATAAGCGTGGGACGTAAAACTCAAAGATTTTTCAAATTTCATTACAATCAATACGACCAGACAAGAATTTTTTAATACCACGCCTGATATAGCTATCACATCAGCCTTTGTAATGCAATATTTAAACTCGAAAAAAACCACGCTCCCTTATAGATGTCCTCTATCCATTCGAAAGTGATCATGCGCTCATCAAGCATAGTATCAAGTGGTATCCCTCGATATTTCGACACTACCCACTCCGCATGATTTTTTGATATGAAAAAGCGGACAGGGAAAAATATCCAACTTAGCACAGTGAACATTCCGAAGGTCTTAATTCTCCTAAAACGGAAACGTAGTTATATCTTTCACTGGTAACTATCACCTATCATATCAATGAAGCCTCTGCACAATAAATACCACAATATCAATATGTATCTCTCAAGCCTAAACTTGACATGACAGAGCGATTGCGGCAGTTTTTCCGTGAATATATCGGTACTAGAAATCGTGAAGCACTTCGGCATCACCAATGGCGTATTTAGGGGGGTGGCTTCCGGGCTTAAGCCCCCCCCGAAATCTTACTTACTATAGTAAAGTATATGAAATATCTTGCAGAATTTTTACATTTTCAAGCAAAGCCCCTCCCAAAACAAAATTGTAAATACGCCACTGGGCATCACCGAGCACTACAGCGCATTGTTCTAAATTATATGAAATCCTTTTTAAGTTACGACAGTGCAACAAAATTTGGAATTCTCTTTCCGAAACTTTTCACCCTTCACAATATTGGAAACGGATTACGCGCTCTCTCTGACAAATTTATCAAACTTGATACCTTGTCATCATTAATGAATCACAAATCTCGACAAAGCAAATGCCTTCGCCACATAATTTCAAGATATTTTTACACCCCGAGTATCCTGTTCGCAATCACTCAATGGATCGCTTTGCTATTTTTCCTCGCCTTATCTTCAGCCTAATGGTACTCTCTGTTCTACTTACTCCCTCTCATAACTTCCATCACTCCAGAAGATACCAGTATAACAATTGTACGAAGGATATCATTCGGCAAGAAACTGTCTTATTAGGGATGTGGTAGAAGATAAAAGAACGTGAGGACAAAAATAATATAATTGATAGATGGTATTGAATATTATAATTATTACAACAAAACTAACAGATTAGCATGTACAACATAGAACCTCCTAAGTTCGACAAGTGAACGCCGTGAAGGTAGAGTTGCTTACTCACTACCGTATTACAATGATAATGTTTGATATCACAGGAATTAGCAAAACTATGATTTACTTGTACTTTAAACTTTAAATGTTTAGGAACTTTAAATTTGGACAGTATGTAGAATTTGCAACTCAATCCACTAATAAGAAAGGACTTTCGGAAATTCGACGAGAAAGGAGCTAATATGTGTGACAATTATTATATTAAAATGTGCATATCTTGAAATCTTTTAAGGTTAGAGGCGTGGACAAAGTATTTGTACTTATCATTTAAAGTGAGTGTTTTTCAAAAATTCAAAGGTGCAAAGACAGTAGTTGAGCAGGAGCCAGTTTCCAGAGCAGTCGTCAAACAAAGCCCTTTCTAGCAAAACGTCATGCTTGTGTTGAACCTACGATGTGTTGGTTCACTTCGAGTTTGTTCCTAACGGTTTTACCATCAATGCCGACCTTTATTCTGAATACTTTTAACCAAAGATGTTATAAAATAGAGGATCTGCCTATACAACAACATCGTGAAACCATACGTCACAGTTTTACCACTCCTACTCCACCCGCTCCGCCCAATAAGATCGCAATGTTTTGAGCCAACATTCATGACGGATATGAGACTAGCCAATTAGACGTGCCGATGCTCGATTGTTTTTTTGGAGTCATTGAGGTAATAGGATGAAGAAACTTATAAGCAGATCCCTAGTTTATAACATCCTTGCTTGGAACGGATGTATACTCCACTGCGCCAAAAATATCCTCTATTGGTGAACCGAAAGCACACCCTGCTGCAACAGGATAATGCAAAAGCATAATCTGCTCAAGAAATGCAACAAAAGATTCGGGAACATAATAGCACACCCACATCCGACAAATAGTCGTGGCAATGTTGTCTAGGATTACTACTGTTTTGGTCCAAGACGCACTTCCTGAAATCGCGTTACTTCAGTAACCAGCAGGAGGTGGAAAATATCAGTGACCAACTTCGTAGCTACTAAAGACATGTCGAAGGTGGGATCGTTGTGGAATCGAAGAACTAGCAGGAAGGGCAGTCCAACAAGAGGGGCTATACGTTGAATGGTAACCTGCTTTCTATGTGTGTAATGGATGCGGACAGGGTCGGATCCAGGATTTTCTGAGTGGGGTGCACCATAATTACCAAAATAATCAGTCTCATTGAAATTCTTCAAAGTGACATGTGGCAATATTCTTTACACCGACAACGCTAACACATAGAATGGAAGGGGGAGTATTTTAAAGAGAGTCGCAAATGATATACAGGAAAAATTATTCTTCTCTCTTCCTGTCTTTTGTTTTCTTCAATACTTGACAAATGTTATATTGCTTTGCTTTGTGAATCCTTTTCCTTGAATCTTCAGAAAATCGACTTAAACTATTGCTTTTGCAAAACTCCTCTTTCTTTTAAGCGCCAAACGGAAACATGACGACAGAAAGTTTCGGAAAATGTTCCTATTTTCACTGCTAGCTTCTCATTTTAGATAGTGCATATTTACAACGAAGGGGGGTGCACGTGCACCGGTACACCCCCTAAATCCGGCCCTGGATACGGGTATGTTGCGTACCAGAATGTTGCAAGATATATGACTCAACCCTGTAAGTTTTGTCTCACGTTTATGCCGGTTAGGTTAGGTTGAAGAAGATTGTGATGATGAGAAATAAATGAAATGGTGGAATGAAGAAAGTGGGAGGAAACGGAACTCCGAGGAAACCCACGAGCACGGTGTTTATCCACCACAAAGTTCACTTGGCGCAAGCTGGGATCGAACCACGGGCCCCATGCACCAGAGATGAACGCTCTACCACCGCGGCCCATATTTAGATTTCAGCAATACTATTTGTTTAACAATAAATTAGTTGGACAAACTAAAAATAAAAATTTAATGTAAAGAATTATAACTTCTAAATAGTCACAATTTTAAGCTATAACGCACAGGGAGTCGGAGGCTTGGGGAGGTCAACTAGTATTATTTATAAAGAATAATAATATTTGCGTAAATTAACTTTAAACTTTATACAACATGTTTAACACATTTTCTTTTGTATCTCATAAAATTTAATAAAATTTGAAAAATCCTCAGGAAAATCACCCGTTTTACACATTTATTCCTCTTACTGCAGATTCGATTAATGTGATATTTCTAGTGGCATACAATTATCACTGTAATTGAAGTTCTACTGCATTTATGACAAATTAAAAATTCCCCACAAACAGGGGCGTCATTTCAGACTTCGCTTGAGGGGGGCAAGAGCACCACCGACATAAGACTTTCACGTTTTGTACTAGTACCGTATATTAGTAGACAATCTATTAAAGTATATGTATTCCTCAAACTCTTGGGAGGTGCAATTGCCCCCTCCTGCCCTCCCTAAATAACGCCCCTGCCTACAAATAAATATCACTCTCTTCTCTAGACTAGCGGCTGGCGTGTGTGCCTTTGGAATATAGCATTCCGGGTCCGATAACCGGAGATCATTGAACTAACTGTAGTATTTATGTTCCATATCGCACTACAGAGCTCGTCACATATAAAACTAGGTCACCCTGGTCACAAAGGATGTAAATTACTTTGAAATGAAATGAAATCAAATCTTTGAATTTTACGTCCCACAGTTATTCCGGTTGGGCTAAAGGAGACGGTGATGATGAGTAATGAATGAAATGGTGGAATGAAGAAAGTGGGAGAAACGGAAGAACCCCGAGAAAACCCACGCACACTGTGTTTGTCCACCACAAACTTCACTTGGCGGGGGCTGGGATTGAACCCGGAACTCCAAGCACCAGAGGTGAACGCTCTACCACTGAGCCACCGCGGCCCCACTTAAATTACTTTGAAAATAGAACTAAATGAAACTGAAATTTTATTAGGCGAAACTGATAGGACACCATTTACTAGGTTCATAAAACTGGCAAATAGCTCTGAAGGGTTCAAAAACTAGGGAATACTAAACTTAGTGAGAGAAATAAAATGACATTATTTCTCCCCCCCCCCAAACTACTTGCGGATTCAGAGGAATGGTTTGGAGGGAACGGATTACCTCTTGGACTATTAATGTAGATTGAAATATGAAGTTTTACATCAAATCAGAATAAAGTAATGCAATATTTTATATATATACCTATATATAGCTTTGCATATAGGGTCTACATGATGTTAATGAACTATACCGACAAACTGTAAGAGATGATTCCTCACATCAAAATAAGAGAAAAAGTTCATATGGTGGATCTATGTCGAAAAGTGCACACTTTCAGAGCTAGGGCTGTCCAAAATCGCGAAAAAGCCAAATTTCTACAGGCCCTATTTCGAATTCCAGAAACTGTGGATGGTGGTCCTTATCAGTGCAAAGGAAGCCATGCACACACAATTTAAAAGTGCATATTTCGTCAATTTTCAATAGGTATACGGGGTATTTCATACAGGGTGTAATTCTCGGATATGGTCTCAATAGAGTTTTCAGATATATCCTGATTTCAAGGAGGATCCAAAGTAGACAGAAGGTAAGCCTTGACAACATGGACATCCAATGGTTCGGAGGGAAGTCGGAAGTGTTAGGAACCGGCAGCTACATGTTGTGTCTGTGTGTGTGTGTTCGGAATAATGTGTGATGTGATATATTTCGTCACGGTATATTTCACGTTTTCTCCACTTATAAGTGTGAAAGAAAACATCGCAGCATGGGTTTTCCCGAGTACGAGAAACCGTGCTGCTGACTATCCTTAACACTTCCGACATCGCGCCAAACGATTCTGTGTTCACTGCTATCAAGGCTTATCGTTTGCCTGCTTTGAACCAATCATAAAGTCGGAGCACATCTCACAATTCGGTTGATAGCATGTCTGGGAATTTCACCCTGTATGGAATACTCTGTACACTCACTGCAAATTAATGAAAAATGCATTTTGGAGTTGCGTATGGGTGACTTCATTTACGTTGATAAGGACCACAATCCACAGTTTCTGGAATTCAAATTAGGGCCTATTGAAATTTATCTTTTTCGTGACTTTGGACAGCCCTAGCTCTGAAACTATGCACTTTTCCCCCACAGGTTCATATGACCTTTTTCTCTTATTTTGATGTAAGGAATCACCTCTTACAGTTTGTCGGTATAGTTCATTAACAGTCTGTATATATGTAAAGGTATGTGTGTATATATGTGTATGAGTATATATGTAAGGATCTAAACTTGACCAACATAGTACACACGCTACGCACCTACATACCAAATCTGAAAGCCGCCCTAGAACCGCTCAGCAAATTCACCATTCTCATGGATTTTTCTCTGAACTTTTACCGTAGAATCAAGAAGCCTTTTCAGCACTTCAGTGCTTCATTGCTTGTTGCAGCAAGCATCTTCTTGTTTTATTTGTATTTTGTAATTTTGTATTGTAAACAGCCAAAATAAATAAATAAATTAATTAATTAATGTTACCCATCTCCCAATAGACAAACACTTATAGTCCAAGAGAAGGCATTTCCTCCAACGGCCCGCCCACCTTCAGATGGGAATGAAATTGCACTTTATTGGGTCTGTCGTCTCAAACGTCCTACCCTTGGATCCGCTAGTGGCTTAAACTAGACTTCAGTTTTACGATTTGACCGTGTATGGTGCTGTATGAACTGTTTGCGCAAACGTTTGTGCAAACTTTTTCCACATCGAACTCGTTCAAAAATTGTTTACACGAATATGATGTTTGCGCAAACACGTGGACCGTGTATAGGCATGTTTGTGCAAACACGAGCTTTATTTCCAAGTAAGAAGCCTAGTGTACAGACGCTTATTTCTTCCGCTATGGCGTCAATGAAAAGGAATCAAGAATTCTGGAGAGAATTTATTGAACTTTATCGAAATTTACCTGAACTGTGGAAGGTAAAGAATGAAGATTATAAAAATAGGAATCTTACAAATGCGGCGTATGAGAAATTGGTGGCTAAAATGAAGAAAATAGATTAGAAGGCGGATAGAGAGTCAGTGAGGAATAAAATTAATTCTCCAGTATTTCACCACATGTAGTTGAATACATTCGTAAATAATTTTTATAGTCCACAGTCGAACTTATCTCAAGTTCGGATATTACCTAGGTAAATTTTGATGACTAAACTTAGACCGTTTCTTGAACCACTCTTTCATCCATACGCTCTTCTTCCGTTTTGGTTTCGCAGGTCTTTCCGCTTCTAAAGCACATGCAATTACTATCGCTAAACGAGCTGCTTCAGTGGACATGTTTACGCGATCAAACTCAAAATTGAACTGAAGTTTGTGCAAACAGTTGAACCGTGTATGGCCGAATGTTTGCGCAAACACAGTGTTTGCACAAACATGATGTTTGCACAAACCGTGGATCGTCTATGGGCCCTTAACGGTATAAGTTACAACTGTATACGAGAAGAGAAAAGAACACAAGACACAGACAAACAAACGAACAGAAAACATGTGTTTTATTCTCCTTTAAAAATCCTCATTATTTTGTGATCATCCTGTATTTCATTATTTCCTATATCTCTTATGGTTCCTTTGAGAGTCTGGATTTGTGCATCAACACTGCCGCGGAATGTTGCACTTAAACCACTATAGAGAGGATAACACTATGCATTTATTGCCAATTGCGCTGGATATCTGCAGTTTTATATTTTGAGATTCAGACCCCATTCGACGCACCCCAAGCCCCGAAGGGATTAATCTAGAGAGAGACAGAGGCGCAGACACAAAGAGCGGAAAACCCAATCGATAGATAGAGAATGGAGCTATTTCGCGAAGAGAGAGAGGCGGAGGGGAAAAAGAGGTACAAATTCGCTTCGAAAGGTAGAGTAATTCATTTGTGAAAAAGCGAGAGAGGATATGGTAACGCTGCGGTATGGTTCACGCTGAATAACAATTGTGTGCACACATCCAGGTGTTCAGAATGTATATACGACACATTTTAAACGCGTGTTTCACGGAAATCTGAGTTACAGCAGTTTGTAGCAATGTTCTTTTTTTTTTCGACTTCTTCTTCAGGACGTCAAATTTGACGTTGATATTAAAACAGAGACCTCATCACAAAATGCCAATATTATTTATTTCTTCATTAATACGATAGTTTTCCATTTTAGTATTACAAAACTATGCTTTTACGTGGCAAATGATTAATTCTATTCATGATTTTTTTTAAATAAACAAATAAATAAGAAGCTACATAAACAGGGAAAAGAAACGAAAATTACACCGGAGGGAATAATCAAAAGAAATGTCCACATTCACCAACTTTATTTAATATACAGTAGAACCCCTCTAGTCCCCTATCGGCTGGTCCACCACTCTAGTTGATCCGACCGTGCTCGAGCCGAACTCGTGCCGACTCGTCGGTGACTCATGAGGCCCATTGTTGTTTACTGGCGTGGCCCCACGTAGCGTAGTCGCCAACGCTCTCGCCTTCGGTGCGAGCGGTCCCGGGTTTGATTTCCGGTGGGGTCACTCGGTCGAAAAAGTTTAACACGCTTCTTCAGGCCAGCCACCCTGAATGAGGTTTTCCTGGGTTTTCCCCATTCACACCAGGCAAATGCCGCGGTGATACCTAACTTATAGGTCCCAGGCCGCTTCCTTTCTTCCCCAATCCTTCTTTCCTTCCCTTTCCCGGGATTATGTGCTCGCCGAGGGACGTCATCCCTCAAATAGTAAAGGGCTAAGTGGCCTTACGCTAAGTGCCGAAAGCCCAGAAATCTAAATCCTACATCCTAAATCGTTTACTGGCGTCGCGCCGTTGCTGTTACCGCTGTCCGCTTTAGTACTACGCCATCTCTTGTATCGTTTCTTCCGTTGTGCATGTTTCCTGTACTGTAGTGTACAGTTTTTAGTGCTTATTGTTCGTTTGTTTTTACTGTAGACCTGTAGACAACAATATAGTCATTTTTGTGTTCAGAGATTGTTTATTTTACTGTAAATTCGTCTTTTTCTGTATTTTCTGATAATCCGAACATTTTTGCGTTGCAACCATACCCTCAGTCCCAAAGGTGACGGACTAGAGGGGTTCTACTGTATATACATAGTAGAAATGGTGAAAAAAAGTTTGATTTATTAGAATTAGGAAAAAAAGGGGTGTTCGGTTTAGTAGCAATAGTGGAAAACACTTGATAAGAATTTGATTTATTAGACATTTTAAAGAAATACTTGGAAGTTAATAAGTATTTGAAGTGTCTGGAAATTTCACTAAAAATAGGAGAGAAGGGTTTGCTTTAAAAAATAGTATAGAAGGCTTGATTTAGTGAAAATAGGAAGGGAGAAATTTATTTAATAGTGAAGAAGAGTTTCATGTGATACTGACAGTGGTGATGAATGGATTTAGAAGAATACTGAGGCAAGATTTTGTTTAGCGAAAATAGTGAAGAAGGGCTTGCTTTAATAGAAATAGTGAAAAAGAGCTTGGTTTAATAGCAAGAATGAAGAAGGATTTTGTGTAGTAGAATTAGCGGAGATGGGCTTGGTTTTAAAGAAATTAGTGAAGAAGGGTTTGATTTAATAAAAGTAATTAAGGCATTACTTCATCAAAAACAGTAAAAAAAAACTTGATTTAGTAGAAATCCTATAAAAGAAGTCCTTATTTAGTTGAGTTGAGTTGATTTTGAGTTTAACGTCCCTTTCTGTAGCGAGGCTATATGAGACGTGAACCTACTGATTGACATGGAATCCGAACCACATGAGCTTCCACCGGGAATCGAACTCGGGACTCCCAAACTCCTGATTTAGTACAGACAGTAAATTTATTTAGTAAAAATAGAGGATGAAAGCTTACTTTAGTATAAAGAATGAACGAGAGCTTGACTTGGTGAAGAAGTCTTCGAATTAGTAGAAAGATTGAGGAAATTTGATTTAGTTGAAATAGAAAAGAACTGAATTAGGCGAACGTAATGAATACTCTTGTATCATAAAGAAGGACTTAATTTAGTAAAAATAGTGAAATGGGCTTGATTTCATAGGAACAGTAAAGAAGAACTTCTTTATAGTAATATAGAAAAAGCGTTTGATGTAGAATAGTGAAGATGGACTTGATATAGCTCAAATTGAGAGGAAGGACGGTTTAATAGGAATGGTGAATAAGAGTTTGATTCAGTAGGAACAGTGAATAAATGCTTAATTTATTAGAAAGAATGAACCAGGACTTGATTTAGCAGGAAGAATGAATGAGGAGTTGATTAAGTAGAAGTAGAGAATAAGGGCTCGGTTTAGTACAAATGGTAAAAAGGTTCGATTTAGTTGGAATAGTAAAAAGCTTGATTAGAAGTAATAAAGAGGAACTTGATTTATTATAAATAGTGAAGATGAGTTTAATTTAGTAAAACTAATTAAGAAGGGGTATAGTTAGTAGTAACAAAGAAGAAGGTTATTTGTATTAATGTAAATCGTCTCTTTCAGCATCTAGGCTATTTAAGATGTGAATTTCAGTTCAACGTGGAATCTCAACCACATGATCTCCCATTGGATGTGTTTGATTATGTAGACGTGTTTGATTATGTAAATATACTGGAGATGAGTTTGATTTAGTAAAAATTGTGAAGAAGTATTTGCGTACGTATGTATAAATTCCTGCCTACACAACACCGACAACATTTGGGAGCTGATTCCTGACACCAAGATAAGATGAAAAGTATAGACCAACTCGGGTGCACAAATGCCCCCTTTCCGAGTTATAGGCTGCCGAAAACATGAAAACCTGAACTTTAAAGGTCCATAGCTCTAAAACTGTAGAGCCTACCATAGTCGGGTCAAGACTTCACTTAGGAACCAATATGTGCGGTATCCAAAAATACATGTTTCAGAATCCTGCAGTACTTACGCAACAATTTTTCTAGAAGCAGTTTCACATCGGCATGTAATTTATAGTACTCACCTTTATAAAAATTGTTGTGGAATTACCCGCAGTATTCTGAAACATAGATATTTGGATAGGACACATACTAGTTCCTAAATAAAGTCTTGATCCGACTACGGTACGTTCCATAGGAGCTATAGACCTTTAAAGTTCATTTTTTGTGTTTTCGGCAGCCTCTAACTCCAATAGGAAGCATTTGTACACCAAGGTTAGTCTATACTTTCCGTCGTATCTTGTCAGGAATCACTTTCAAGAATGCAAGATTATAATGTATATACATATTAAAATGTTTGCATATTTGTGTCCAAAGAAAAGTTTATATGTTTGTCTCCAATACTTTCGACAATGAGATCTCGAAAACCAGAAGTGCTAGAAAGGTGCTGTTTTTGCTGGTCCAAATTTTGTGTACATTGTCCAGTTCTAATTGAATATTTAAAAACAATGTGGACTTTATTTCTTTAGTACATTTTTAGGGGTACAAAAAAGTAAAGCATCATATCATATGAGTTATAGATTCTAACACAACATAGTTGTATACAGAGGTTATAAATCTCTCAAGCGTATGTTTCATGCCAAATGATAATGAAAAGTGAAGGATAATCATTTTTCCAGTCTAAGATGAATCTTTATTATTTGGAGTGTTTTACCTAATGAACACCATATATCACTGACATTATAATTAACTGTGTGTGTACTGTATTTGCTTATTACATACTGCATGCAAGAAGAAAGAAAACACTGATCACAGATGAATTAGAAAGTCCACCGGAAGTAGGTTCAATCTTGCAAACGTTGCGAGATGTTGAAAAAACAATCGAAAAAATCTTCCCTTCATGGTACTCCTTGCCGATTTACATCAAGACGTCTTTCACTTGTGTCTGTAAGGGGATATCATGTACAGATGTTGTGGGAAATGACAAAGAGGTCCATGCTCACATGTGAACGATGTGCTGTGTAGAGAGCGGAGGTTCATACAGTAACTTTTTAAAAACAATTGAAGTCTGTGGCAAGCCAAACAAATTATCTAATATAAAACAAGTTTCAGTGCTAATTTTATGAGGCAGTAATTTGTTTATCTTGACACACACTTCAAGATTCTTCATAGATAACAGTAATGAATTATGACGTCTGATCAAAAAATACGGTGATTTTTTTAAAAATTAGAAATAAAGTAATAATCTTACAAAGAATTTCATTTAATCTCGTTCAAAGTACTATACTTGGCTAGCAATGCACTTATCCCGATGTTAGATCCATGACTGGAAGCATTTCTGGAAGGTTTCTTATGGAAGGACATTCAGCAACACTGTCGTAGTCCTCTCAATGCCACGAAATGTGCCCGAACGTATTCCTTTAAGCACGGTTTGAATTTTGGGTTAGAGCCAGAAGTCTCGTCATATTATGTCTGAAGAGTACGGTGTGTGTGGACAGACAGGAATATTTTATCGGTCAAAATCTCTTTGTGAGCTAAACATCGGGGAATGTTTACCAACCCTCGTATACACAAGAGGACTTCTTGGAATTAGCGTTTAGCCAGTCGAAATTCGCAAAAGAGCGAAGCCATGGAATTTTGCTACCCAAAAGGTGCCTCTCTTCTCAAGACATTTCAGCACCTCTCGCCAAACCGTATTTGGGAAGGTGTTTACTTGTTCCCTCACTCACACCTACGCAGTCTGCTGTCCAATGTGTTAATATGTTCAATTATCAGTAATTGATTGATAGTGAACTATCCAATGTCTACGTATTAGTTACTCAATTAATAGATATTCACTTTCCTTAATTGTGTTTAATTGGCTAAAATGTTTAATAATAATGTGTAGTTTTATGGGAACTATATCCCAGTAACATTCGTATCAATCCGCTCTCTTTGTGTGCACAAAAAGTTGATGTGAGAGAGGCGGGTAGTGCGTCTTAAGTACTCAAATCAAAGAGGAAGATATACAATTCTCCTACCAGAAATTACGCAGTAGTGCGCAACCAAAATGGCAATGTTCTTGTCTGTGTTTTATAAAGTGTTATTAGAAATTGTGCTAGTGTTTGGAATGATCGTTAATATGTAAAAACTAGAATCGTTAATCATAGTTTCTTCCACCATTTCTAACCCAATTAGTTTGAAAAGGAACAAAAGGTGGTGACTGTGAATTGAGTATCACGTTGAAATGGAGACGATAATAATTGTCTGAGGATGAGAAAGTAGCAGCAAGGAAAACAAATTTGGAACTCTTCACCGATAGATGGAATATTTGTGTATTATTTCGTTTTTTTTACGCGACGCGAATAGCGCGACCGTATTTCGTTCAAATATGGGCCAGCGAGTGAAGCACCCACATCATATATAGTTTTTGTGTAAAATCTTAGTGTTGTATTGTTTGCGAATGTGAAATATTAATAATAAATCAATATATTTAATATCATTTTAAAATTTTTTATGTTCTATCAAAATCAGTGTAAAAATTAATTCTCTAATGTACATGCATAATACCATTAATGTATGTCGTTAGTGCTTTGTTGTTTATTTGTTGATGGAATGTATTCGTAATGTGCTATGGATAAAAATATTACAGGTAAGATCTTTAAGTGCTTGTGATGATTATATGTTGATTTGCAGGCCGTGATGTTAATGTAGTACGGTACAACACCACGCCCATCTCTTAGACAACCATTGTGTGATCAGGTTATCTTTATTATTTTTTGGTAGATTCCCCCCTCAGGGTACATGAGACATGTGTATTACCCGAACCAATGCTATTTAGGACGATTTTTGTTGAAACTTGAAGTTCAGTCGTAATCGTACCGGGTGGTTTCGTCAGTGGCGGTGGGTACACGGAGAAAAACCTCAGTCTATTTATATAACTTGACAACGAACCCGAAATACCACTCAAAGAATGTCTTCCCAAACAGGGACATACGGTAACCGAACCCTGAAACCGTCATATGGTTAAAATGTTTCGTAACAACTCATACAAGATATTTAGTTCTTTGGAAAGCTCTCGAATAGTTATTCGCCTGTTTGAACGAACAATTTTTGCCACTTTAACACGTTTTCGTCTGTTTCTAAGGTTACTGAACGTCAGGAACACAGCTGGTCTTCTAGTGACTCATTTCAGCTTTTAAATCACTCATACCACTTGTAAATGGTCTTCAACGTTTCAGCGTTATCGCCATTCACTAATTTCAACGTTTCATGAATTTCTTTGGCATTTTTTGCATCTTGAAACATAACTTAATATTCACGTGTTTACTGAAGTCCATGATCCACAACAGACACAGTAAGGGGTAAATACAACCTCACTCTAGCGAGTCTGAACGCTGACTGACAAGTCAGAACATGTTACAACTTGACACTAACTGTCTCAAGTGATTAGGGGATGGTTGTAGCGTAGCAGTTGCTGCTAAAAAAAATAATCTTATTTTTTGATCATGCCTTGTATGTTCTGCTTTCAAGCGCTTTATTATTTTTATCTGATTTCTAGTGATTTTATTATTTTCTACTTTTAAGCGTATTTACTGAAGTCAGTTAACACTGAATTACTATTTTTTTTTTAAAAAAGTAATTATTAACGAGTTCCTAATATACCTAATCTCTCTAACTGGATGAACTTGTGAGCTAACATACTCCTAACATAAATTTCGACCTAATTTCAGCCTTAAGAAATGCATTTTGGTGAAAGTGACGTAATAAAAACCCGACTCGAAGGTAAATGTTTAAAAATTCATCGCAAAAACGGTGACATGATGCAGGTTACTGTAAAAGGTAAACAAACAAACAGAGAGAAACGGTGACTCAATAGTACAGTCCGTGGTTCGATTCCAAGCCATTTTGGTTTTGTAATGGACAAAAGCTAATAGATAAGTTTTCCAATTTACTTCCACATTTCTATTCCACCAACCACATCGAGTTAAATGACAGAAGGTCTCGTTTCTGCAGAGAACAAAGGATCCTTCACAGTGAGTAGAAGATTATTACACATGGAGAGAAAAACTGCTTTGTACCAAAAGAGTCAAAACCTGAGGGTTATTATCATTACACTAAAAACACACATGCAACACCTGAGCGACTAGTAGGATTGGCAAAGTGTAGCAGTGGCTTTTCCAATTTGTGTTATATTTTTGGAGAAGTGGCTAGGGTAAGGGAACGGTAAGCTGATTAAATATTGTAGCTTATCTATACACGGATTAACATATCTGTAACTTCAGTACTCAAAGGACTTAATTAATTACCCAGAGTGGCATGCGTTCATTTGCCTGGATACGTAGGCAATCCAATACTGGCTGGGGGAGTCTATAATAGACAACCGAAGGAAAAGGAGATGCTTTATACAAAGGAGTGTAAGAACAGGGACAAGAGCGGGTGCGTCCTTCCCGAAATAAGGCAAATCTGGTATATGTTTATTAACGTTTATTATATTATTTAATGCCTGCAGCAGATGAAGAATGTTTATAATACAAAATGAGAATGAAATAAATATTTTAAAGAAAATAATTAAACCACATAAATACGTTATAACAATTAAAGCAACTAAAATTAATCATCTGCTATGCACTTTCATTTGCTTAACAGCCTAACTAGATGGAGGGATTTAGTAACGAATTTGTTATTCTCTTGTATGCCAGAGTCTAGTTTCTATACTAGGATCACACTAATGGATCTTATAAGATTATAATGCTATTAGAATTATCGTAGTGAGCCTTATTAGATTGTAATGTTACTAGAATCACGTTATTTGACCTTATAAGATTGAAATGTTACCAGGATAACGTCAGTGGGCTTTATAAGATTATAACGGTAGTTTGTACGACAACTTTTGAACAAAAGCTGTATTTTGAATTATGCACATTTCGTACATTCGTCGTATATTCTTCGTACGTTCCCTACAATCTGTGATTCTAACTTAATGTAGATTCTTTGAAAATTCTGTTTCAAGAAGGCAACATATTAGAAATACAATAATAATAATAATAATAATAATAATAATAATAATAATAATAATAATAATAATAATAATAATAATAATAATAATAATAATAATAATATGTATGTATGTATTTATGTATGTATGTATGTATGATGAGTTATTAATACTTTAATTGTCTGATGAAACTTTATTTTACATAAACATCCTATCCCTTGAAAAAGTAATGGCTCTCCCCTTAAATAATTTGTTGGCTACATCGCTGCAATTATTTCAATGTTACTACGTAAAATGATACATGAACCACTGTTTCTGTTATGAGAGTATCTCATTCGACAAATCTGAGTTTTTAGATGATTTCATTTACTATGAAACTATTGGGAATATAAACGGATGTGATTAGTGGATTGGATTAGTGCAAACTAATTCAGTAATTAGAATAATAACAAATTGTAGTGTTGTTGGTAATTCATTTGTTAATAATGAATTAAAATAGCTTTAAGCTTAGTAACATAAAGTAAAGGAGTTCTGCAATTCGCTTTAACAAATTCTCCAGTTGCCGATATGATTGGAGAAACATGATTAGATTTGATTTTTGATCTTAGTGTCCTTTCAGCAGCGAGACTATGAGATCTAGAACTATAGATTGATATGGGATCCAAACTACATGAGGCGCCGCGGTGGCTCAATGGTAGCGCGTTCACCTCGGGTGCCTGGAATCCTTGGTTCGATCCCAGCTCGCGCCAAGTGAACTTTGTGGTGGACAAACACCGTGTGCGTAGGTTTTCTCAGGGTTCTCCTGTTTCCTCCCACTTTATTCATTCCAACATTTTCTTCATTTCTCATCATCACAGTCTCCTTTAACCTAGCCGGCATAATCATGGGACGTAAAACTAATTCATTACGTTTCAAGGGATAAGGACATAATGGAAGATTTCATTTCATTTTACCGAACCACATGAGCTTCCGTCAGGAATCGAAGCTGGTTGTCCCGCGCTAAAGGTGCGTACGCTAACCGCTGAGCTACGATTAAGTTCTTGGAGAAACATGAAACAGCCACAGAAGTTGGAAGGACGTTATGACGAATGTTACGTTGTATTAATACGATTTTCTTAAATAAATATTGTAAATTAATATGAAACTTACATTTGTATCGAATTTAGATTGATATCGTTTAGACCGGTATCGCTTGAGCTAAAAGATTGGAAGTTTTAAATATTTATGTTTAAATTTATTGCCGTATAATGTGCTCAATATAAACTTTCTATTGTAAAAAGAATGTGTAATTTCCTTCAATTTTAAGGATTAATGTCGAACGATACCTAATTATAACATAATTAATAGTGTTGCCACGAGACGAGACGAGACGAGACGATACTTCAGGCTGTCTCGTCTCGTCTTGTGCAAAGCATGTCTCGTCTCGAAAAAGTGTGCTCGTCCCGTCTCGTGTCTCGTCTCGAGAGGTTCTGTCCTGTCTTGCCTCGTCTCGTCTCGTTTTGTCTCGTCTTGTCTCGTAAAAATATAGCAGGATACCATGGGAACGAAAGTAAAATGTAGCTGGCTGCACCATGCTAATCAAGATACAACTAAGTTACAAGTATTACCCAGAACACACAAGACAAGAAATGTCATGGTAGCTACACCGTGAAGCTTTCACCTCTGGTGTATGTGGTAGTCGGTTCGATCTCGGTTAGTGCCATGTGAGCTTTGTGGTGGACAAACATTGAATGTGTGTGGGGACCACGGTGGCTCAGTGGTAGAGCGTTCACCTCTGGTGCTTGGGGTCTCGGGTTCGATCCCAGCCCCAACAAGTGAGCTTTGTGGTGGACAAACACCGGTGTTTTCTCGGGGTTCTCCCGTTTCCTCCCACTTTCTTCATTCCACCATTTCATTCATTACTCATCATCATTGTCTCCTTTAGCCTAACCGGCATAATCGTGGGACGTAAAACTCAAAGATTTCATTTCATTTTTCGAATGTGTGTGTTTTCTCGAAGTTGTCTAGTATCCTACCACTTTCTTCATTCCACTAATTTTCCCATCATCATCCATTCGGCCAAAGTTGCCTAAAGGTCTTAAAAATAAATTCAAATAATCTCACAAGGCAAGGACGAATAGTTTACAAGATAATATATCTCTGCTGTTAGTTGTCTGAGGTTTCTCGACCCTGGCTTCTTTTTTTTTCACGTTCTGAAACATTGAAATTTGTTTCACCAGTTTCAATACACGAATATACAGTAAATTGTTCATAGGTACGTCGAAGATGAAGACACTAATGTCAAATAATGTTTACACGACAAGCAAAGTTCGATGTAAAAATGTCACCATCCCCGACACTATCGTATACTATCAGCCCACTTGCTTTATAGTGTCTGTATATATATATATATATATATATATATATAGAGAGAGAGAGAGAGAGAGAGAGATGGAAAGATATATAGATAAATAGAGAGATAGATATGTGTGTACACATTGATTTCATATATTCCTGCCTTTAGGTTTCACTGTGTTAACTCATAACAATCCAAAAACTACTTTCCATTTTAGCATGTTTAGATTTGTTGCAATTATTATTATTATTATTATTATTATTATTTTTAAAAAGCTCGGAACCAAATAATTTTATTGAGTAATGTGAAGTATTTGATTGAAATTTTATATGTTACTGCACAGTAAGCTCTACTTAAAGTGCCATAGTAATGGGAGCTGAACGACACATCCTACGAAAGAATGCTTGGGGCCAGTCTTCACCTCCATGGTTCAAATCTGTTCCCATAACCGCGAGGTGTGTGCTACTATGTGGTGGTTGCCCCGTTTGTGTAACGAACTCATGACAGTACACCCAGAAAGCTAGTGGTCTAAAAAAAATGTTGATTTTTGGGTGGCCATTTTGGATTAAAGTTTCTTATATTGTCGTGATCTATTCACAATCATACAACGTACATCTCCATACCAGGCCGAGCGGTCTGCGGCGATAGACCATCGGCTTGAAGGCCCCTGGTTGAGTCCCGGAAGGGTCATGTGTATGGATTTTAACAGCATTTGTTTTTTCGTATCGTGTCAGGGGGGGGGGGGGAATCGTACGGGATAAAAGGATTTCAGTCTGAAAAATTCGAGAGAATATCCTCCCCAGGATACTTTCATGGGAGTAAGGAATTAGTAAAAATATAGGATATACATTTTATAGCAGGTTTAAAGATACTATCCTAGGCTGGGTAAGAAGTAGGCTGGGTATCCTATTTCTTTTCTGTTAATTATGTTCTTCAATATTCGAATTTTGATCATTCTCATGATATTTTCTGCTTTCAACGGAGTTCCATGAATATTATACCAAATGTTCTTTACACTCTGCAAGAAACCATTTCTGAAGATAATTCAGGTCCTAATGAATATTATTCACTAGGAAAGGGAAGTATTCCCCTTCTCTCAACATGGAAGCAGAGGGCAATTTCGCACTCTGGTCACATGAAACATTCCGCGTAACAAAACGAAGGCCCCCCTGTAAAATCTCTTCACCTAAACTGTTATTATTAGTATCATAAATTTGCTGAAAGCAAACAATTTGAAGGGTTCGTCGATAATATCTTTGATTTCTTTGTCCTTCGCCTGCCTTCCAAACGAAGAGGTGATTTTTACAACATGACTGCTGTATAATAAGCGAGCGATTGGTAAAATGGTAAAAGTGTGTTTTTATGTGTGTGTGTGTGAGAGAGAGAGAGAGAGAGAGAGAGAGAGAGAGAAAGAGAGAGAGAGAGAAGACAAAATTTTAGTTACAAGATGACATACTTCAATTGCCGTTTTCGGTTCATATAGCAAAAAGAATACCGCCACCAGAGAATAAAGACAAGTGTAGTCTGTTCTGTTCTCTTCCGCCATCTCAGCCAGAACTTTCAACTACAGCCTGTAATGAGTGTAGACCTTACCCAGTTTTCAAATTGAACAGATGGTGGTGGTAGTTCGGTTTCTTGACCTTGCAAAAATCTGCCCTGTCTTTGATTTTGTTTGTCATCATTCCAGCCAGAAATGAAAAAAAAATGAGAATTCCTCAGTTTACAGCAAGGGGAATTGGGGACAAGACATTAACGATGATATTCCTGGAAGCTCATGTATCACGATTGTTTCATTCAATAGACAGAGGACACTTTTCTATAAAGGCTTTTCAACATGTTTTCTCAGAAAGGGGATTCTCCTTTTGCAATCTATATGACAAACGCAATTTCAATCTTGGCCATTCCCGCCAGCGTTTTCATTTCCGAGACACGAGACGAGACGAGACATTTCATGAGACGTCCCGTCTCGTCTCGTGTTCGTTTCGTTTTCGAGACGGAACAAGTAGTCTGTCTCGTGTCTCGTCTAAAAGGGTTCTGTCTCGTCTAGTTTACGAGACGAGACACGAGAAATGTCTCGTCTCGTGGCAACACTAATAATTAAAATTTACAGAAATATTGTGTATAACCCGAAAATTTTATATTTCACATTTTCCTAACTTGTTGAAAAATAATAGATCACGAATTTTGTTATAAAGTTTATTAATTTTGCTTGGTACATAAATAATACAAACAAATAAATATCTTAGATTCCCTATTTTCCGTTCGAACGATACGTGTCTTCAAAATTGTTATTCGTTCTAAGGAAATCTTTAATTTTAAGTTAGAATCTCACAAATGAATGCACCTTCTTGATAATGTGTATAAAACATAAATCTTGCTATAGTATAACATTTTGACGGATCTTAAAGTAAATATGTTAATGTTAGTATGAGTATATGTTAATATCAATGTGTATATTTGAAAATAAATATATCTAGGGTTTGCAAATATTAGTTGAATTCTCATTTAACCCCTTACCGCATGCCGTGCCATATATTGGACATACCCTTTTTTCACTTTAGCTTTTTTGTGATTTATCAAAGGCATCAAATGACTGTTTTGTCTGTTGTGTGAGATATTGACGTGTATAAGAGATTTTGGTGTCATCTGGCATGTTCTTTGTGATTTGTAAGTATGCCATATATGGCACTTACTTATTTCTCGTCGGAATTAAGTGAAAAATCTAAAATTCAAGTTTTAATTCATTTTTCAAGTTCCCATATGAGGATTTCCAATACTGATTATTTTTTTTTCGCTAAAAGAAAAAAAATCATGCAGAAAGGGGTTAAGGAGAATAACATACTCCGGCGTGTATATACAGTATATCGGTATTTTCGGAGTATGTAACTACTGTATAACTATAGATTTTGCTGATAGGATGTAACAAGTAGATATATCTACATTTTTATGTATGCGTCACAAGCTCCCTCGAAGGTAATTAATGCTCGGGATTCATAGCGCTCAATATTCTGCTCAACGTCATTCTTAAAATTGTGTATCTTCACTAATTTTCGTTCAATTGTCTTATATCGACAAAGTAAAATTTGAAGTCAACTACTATTAATAAATATTTAAAAAAAAAAAAAACAGAAGATATGTTGTAAGGTTTCATTTTGTGTTGTTGGTTGATATTATGTAGGGTACATTTTCCATCGTCTGACCAGGGCCGGATTTAGGGGGGTGCAAAGGTACACGTAAATATACACTATCTAAAATGATAAGCTAGTAGTGAAATAGCAACCCTTTTCGAAACTTTCTGCCATCATGTTTCCATTTGGGGCTTAAAACAAAGCAGAGCTTTGCAAAAACAATAGTTTAAGGCGATTTTCAAAAATTTTGAAGGAAAAGGATTCACCAAGCAAAACAATATAGCATAAAAGGAATCACCAAGCAAAACAATATAGCATTTGAAGTAAGATTTGAAGATTTCCTGGCGGCGTATATGATAAAGTTCTTCTCGGGCAATCAGCCAGGTGAAAACTGGTGGATAGGCCAACGTTTCGAGAGCTGTCATCGTTCTCGTCATCAGGGCAATTATGTAGAGATCAGCGGATATAAGTAATATATACTCTGGGCTGGAGAAAATGCTGGTTTCTGATTGGCTGAAAATGCTGGTTCCTGATTGGCTGGTTCAATCTGAAAAACTGGAGCTGTGATTGGCTGGCTATGTTCCGTAGTCCGTGCTAGTGATTGGCTGAGGGTTATCTGGATGTTTGTGTGTCGTTTTCTTTGCTGTGGTACTGATGACCGGGTTCCACAGGGGGCTGAGTTAAAATCCAGTGTCTCTATTAACGTTGTTCGGTTCATGAACTATGGCAAGAGATTCGGCTACTATCCTGGTCCAGTAACTGGTGCTCTTGGTAATGATGGATGTGTCCTTAAATAAAAAGTTTAAGCTCTCGATGACAGCTCTCGAAACGTTGGCTTATCCACCAGTTTTCACCTGGCTGATTGCCCGAGAAGAACTTTATCATACAATATAGCATTTGTCAAGCAGGGAAGACAACAGAAGCCAGGAGGAGAGAAGAACATGTTTTCCTGCATATCACTTGCGACCCTCTTTAAAATACTTTCCTCCATCTTATGCATCAGTGTTGTCAGGTGCAAAGAATATTGTCACATGTCACTTTGAAGAATTTCAGTGTGACTGGTTATTTTTGTAGTTATTGGTGCACCCACCCTCAGATAATCCTGGATCCGACCGTGGTTCTAACTATAATAAGTCAAATTGGGAATTTTCTACCCATCAACTACACTCTGGACCAAATAAATAACTGTCATCTTCTGTCTCATGTTTACGAAAGTAGCTGTTCCATGTTAACGATTGTAGCAGTATAAATGGACGCTTCGTATTCTTGCTGCCTATTCTCCAGCTTTAGTTATGAAGGATGTCCCGTGAAGAACGTAACTTTCCAAATGCCCGCTATTTGTGTTCTATTAAGTTGGCAGCACTGAGCGTAAAACGATTTTAATCTTCTGTCTTTGTGCTTAGTAGTCAGGAAGCGAAGAATATAGCATGATCGTCATCTGGTTTCGTTACGGGTAGGAACGGAGTGCTTCACTATGGAACAGCTTGTTTTCATAGCGAAATCTTATTATAAATACGGTGAATGGTATGCAGAGATTGTTCACAAATTCCGTGGAATGTTTGGTCAAAGTAATGAACCGAATATGTCGACTCTGATGAGACTGAGTGCCAAGGCCACCGATTTCTCGGTAAATTTGGGGGGCCCATTCAGATGCAGAAGATAGGTCTATATATATGAGGATTTTAAGACAAATTGCATTCAAATTATGCCAAATATTCTATATTCATAAATACAATAGGAGGACCCACATAAGCTTTGGGGAGGGCGCCCCCATGATCGGCGCCCTTGCTGAGTGCTAAATTTGAGAAAATTGGATAATACTGCCGTATTGTCAAGAGGACTTTTTATCTTCTTTTGATGTCACGAATCACCCTTTGGAGTTTGTGCACATCTTTCTGTTCCGTTCCAATTATCAGGATTCGATTGTCGATTCCAAGTTGACACTCATGCCACTTGCAGAATTCGACAACACGCAACAGGACGTTTTGTCTTCTTTTGATGTCACGAATCACCTCTCGAAGTTTGTGCACATCTTCCAGGTTCACTCTCTAAAATCTGATGCCGTGTATTGCTGGACGTGTACGAAAACGAAAGGATATCTAGGGATAGTATCATCAATTGGGTATTCTGTGAATTTATTACATATCAACCATTTTTATGGTTTTCTAGATTTACTGCTCTCTTTATATTCCAGCATGAGCACTATACTTCGGATTCCTCTTAAAACTGTTAAAAATATAATTTGCTTGCTGTATGATTATTTTCTTTGCTGCATTAAAGGTATTAAATTGGAGTGCTGGAACTGGAGATAGAAAAACACGTAAAATGTTTTAACGAAGTTTTTCAAGGGATGTTTTACCTGCAAAGATTTGTCATTTTAAAATAAAAAAAAAGTTGTTTGATTTTTTAAAAATTAGTTCATAATGTATTTCTTTTGACCTATAACTACAAAATACATTTAGTTATTTTATTCTAGTAAAAAAAAAAGAGAGAGATGAACATATTAAAGTAATAACAGTAATAATATTAACTCCATCGCAAATGAAGAGTGCAGCTTATGGAATCTGTGGTTTCCACTGTCCTCACAAATAGTTTTTAAGTACTACTGGTGTTATGCCCAACGGTACTGTAAATGGAATTGTTAAATTCTGATCCACGGAATTATTTTGCTTTTTAAGAATAAATAATTTAACACACACACACACACACACACACATATATATATATATATATATATATATATATATATATATATATATATATATATATATATGCAAGTGTTTCAGAAATTTAACTCACGTTTCATGTCAAAACTAATGGCGAGCAACATATTAACTGGGGCAGTAGAGAATGCGAAGAGGGAATTCCAAGTTTCAATACTTTGGATAAGTCTCCTTGAAAAAAATAACATTTGCCATATTATAATATGTTTACAAAAGTGCTGAAACGATATCAACATGAACATGAAGCATGAACTTCATATCCTTGACGACGTGTATGATACTGAACAGAGATTGTTAATATTCTACGCAATTTCGAAGGTCTCTATTTCACACATACTTATTATATAACGCTGAAGAAATAATAAAGAACTTTTCCTACTATTCTGGGCTTACTTTATATGTGTATCTCACATGTAATATTATCCTTCACTACTTTAATAATTTTAGACGATCCTAATACTGTTCAACGAATATTGATGCACCACCTTTCCATGAATAGTTGATTTGAGTTAATTTTGAGTTTAAAGTTCCTTTCAGGAGCGAGACAATATGAGACGGGACCTATAGATTACGTGGAATCCGAACCACATGAGCTCTCGGCGGGAATCGAACCGAGGTCTCCCACGCCAAATGCGCGTACGCTAACCGCTTAGTCACGAAGAAGCTCTTCCCATGAATACTGTTTTTATATGTTCTCTATAATTTTCACTCGCAAGAAATACATGCTCAACCAAAGAAAAACAATTCTGGCTTTCATGCACCTACATTTCTCAATAGAACTGTAAACGAACTTTGAGCACAACAACTGGTTACAGTTTAACGCGAACTGATTTTATTGTGAAGTATATGTCTCTATTGAGTTGAAAGTTAACGTATAACTTCATCCTGTCTGTGTTTGGACATTTGCATAACATAATATAGATACACACAAGGAGAAGAGTGAATGTTCCAATCCTTTTCTCACAATAACAAATATCGGAACGTCTTTTTGAACGCACTATATATATTGTTGTTCTTTCATGTCTGATACTATAAGGTAATATGTAATATTGTAACTTGCCTGCAAGACTGAATTTATGCAGCATAAGAAACCAAAGTGGCAATGATATTCATACAGTGAGGAGCTAGCTAGACAATCAATACAACGCTAATGATAACCTGGATTGCATAACTTAGCCTGGCAGACGAACAAGTGATGTCACTGTGAAAACCAATCAACATAGTTTGTAAGGCCCCAATGACAAGTGCAGTGTGTCATAAAGTGGCTTCCTGATATATAAGTGATATAAGATACAGTTACTGTCTTCGAAATCTGCCTTTTACATTGAGAAAAAAATAGTATGTGGCGTACATAAAAACGTAGGTTACATTTGTAAAACGAGACGGGCTTAACGTACAGCAAACATATAACTGAAGAAGTATATTTAATACGTATTTTCCATATAAGGGTTTCAAATAAACATACTTTCCGTACGAAAGAAAGAACTGTATATAGGCGGTCAAGATCTCACATACAGATGGACGTATGTAACATATAGCTGACGTATGTAACATACGTATGCATATATAATATACAGAAGACTGTTCGATGTCAGACATCCTGCAATGGCATGATGTAACATCTAAGGAGGAAAATGGCAGTACGTATATAGTATGTGAGTAAAATATGCTTCGTACTGATTTCTGTAGTAAAAATAAGGAATCCGTATATTTGTAGAATATACTACTGTCTGAATCTCTAGTTAAAAAGCACAATAAACATATTTCTAACCATATTTTGATGATATTTTACTCAAGATTAAAGTATATTACTATCACGTTGCATCCATATAAACACTACCCAACACTAATCAAATAGGATATTGTACATAGGCTTGTGTATATATATATATATGAGAGAGCGAATATGAAAAAGAACAGGATAGGAGAAGAAATAACACAAGAAAGAAAATGAACAAACGAACCACTAAATATTAAGAAATAGAGAATGATTTTTTATTTTAAAAAAAGTCTATCACATTTGCAACAGCTTTTCTTTCCTATAGTTACTTTACATGCCTTGTTTCTTTAACTTGGGGTATCTCTAGAGCGAAGATTCCACATTTGTGGTACGCCGAGCTGCTTCTGTCTGGTACGAAGGGCTTAGTGATATGCCAGTGGCAAATTGAGAAATACTGCTCAAAATAATCTTATTTTTTAGCTGGGACGTTTGAATATTCACGAAAATAATAATTATTTATCTTCAAACCAACATATTAAAAAAATCATAAATTATCTGTGTCTGGGTTTGAATCAAGGTACTTCTGCTTACAAACCTATGGCAGATCTGTACGCAAACACACACAAATTCATTTCTCACACTTAGAATGCATTCATCCATTTCTCACTACCTTATAATGATCTCTCATTTCTGATCCGGAAACAACTACACTGAAACATAGCCTTATCTACGTTGGCCACAGCTGGTTCCATTGAAAATTGATCAACTTCGACAGACAAGCGACAAGCAAATTATTTCGAATATAAACATTTATAGTGTACAGTACTAGTATCAATTACTGGCTTGGCTGGGTTAAATTAAGATAAAAAAATAGTAATATGTTCTGTTAGTAAGTCACTTTTACTATTACTAAAGCGCTCATTGATATCGGTCATTTTCGATGATTTTTATATATCCCCCTCCCTCCCCATATTGCGGGGCACGGCATCTGAAGTGTGATTGTTCATCTCAGAGACCCTAAAAACTATGAATTCGACATTGATATTGGTCACTTCGATTATATATATATATATCCCCCTCAGCCCAAGTTGCGGCTCTGAATTTAGATTTAAACTTCATCAGCAGAAGTGGTACTGTTCATCTCAGCGACCCCGAAAACTGTGGATTCGACACTAATATCGGTCATTTCCGATCATTTTTAAATGTATTTCTCCTTCCCCACCTTTAAGTTATAACCTCAAAGTGATATGACAAAAACTATCTCAGGTTTAAACTTCATCTAGGTTTTAAATTTGATCGAGATAGGTCCGGTGGCTCCTTCCTACCCGTCGCTTAAGTTCTACCGTAAAAATGAAATGATAAAAAAAAACATCAGGCCCGAACCATATACGTGTTAAAAATTTGATCGAGATTGATCGTTTGGTTCAAGAGATACTGAGTTTTATTTATTTTATAACTCCTCCCTCCCCTCCCCCTAAGTTATATTGTCAAAGTGAATAGATAAATGCCATCGCAGACTCAAACCTCATCTATGTTAAAAATTTGATAGAGATCGGATGGGGTGGTTCAAGAGTGATGAAGTCACAAAGACAGTCACTTCCATTTTCATTTTTTACTATATCTCCCCATCTCCCTCCCCTACGTTGCACCAGCAAAGTCGAATGACAAAAAATATCCCGGGTCCGAACGACATCTATGTTGAAAATTTGATCGAGATCAGTTGGGTGGTTCAAGAGTTAAGTTTTATTTATTTTTAAATATAAATATCACCCTCCGTTAGGTTCTACCGTCAAAGTGAATATATATATATATATATATATATATATATATATATATATATATATATATATATACGTATATAAAAATAAACTTTTCAGATCCGAACCTCATCTATTTTTAAAATTTGATCGAATCGGTCGGGTTAGGTTTCAAGAGTTTTTTAAAAGTTTTATTTATTTTACAGATCTCTCCTCTCTCCTCCCCCTACCTAAAGTTCTATCGTAAAAGTGATGTGATAAAATCCACCCCAGGTCCAAAATTTCATCTATGTTAACAATTTTATTAAGATCGGTTTGGTGGTTTACGCGTGATGAAGTCACAAACACAGTCGCTTTTATTTTATTTTTTAACATATATATATATATATATATATATATATATATATATATATATATATATATATATATATATATATATATATATATCCTCCCCTTCCCCTACGTTGCACCATAAAAGCGAAAACATCCCAGGCCCGAACCTTATCTATGTTGAAAGTTTGATTGAAATCGGTTTGGTGGTTCAAGAGTTATTACGTTTTATTCATTTTTATAAATTTCTCCTCCTTCTCTCCTTCATTCCTAAGATCCATCGTCAAAGTGAAATGACAAAAATCACCCTTGGCACGAACCTCATCTTTGTTGAAAATATGATCCAGATTGTTCGATTGGTTCAAGAATTATTAAGTTTTATTTGTTTTTTTATAACTGCCCTCCTCCCCCTCCTCTAAGTTCTACCGTCAAACTGAATAGCTAAAAGCACTCCAAGGCCAGAACCGCTTCTACGTCAAAAATTTAATCCAGATAGGTAGGGCGGTTGTAGAGATTAAAAGTCAGATAGTCATCTTCAATTTTATAATATAGTTAACAGTAACTAAATATTATTTAGGGGTTAGTTCGTATTTTATAAATAACCTATAATAAACGTAAATTCTGCATTATGAAAGCATATCAATCAATATCCAATTTTTCTTTTTGTCTTCTGGTAAAAAAAAAAAAAAAAAAAAAAAAACCTTTTGGCATGTATCGTTACATTTAAATTTTTTGGAAGCGGGGGGCGGTGAAAAGTACAGAAAATTAAATCAGAATTTTCGTAAATTTATTTCGGAAATTGTGTAATTAGTGTGGGTTCTGGGCTGGTGGAATGACAGGATCGTACTTCTTTTCAAGACAAGGATGGGAATACTGTGACAGTTAATGGAGACCAGTACCGCAATATGATTACAATTTATTTTATTTTATTTTATGCTTATTTATTTATTGCTGTATTTAAACGGGATTGATAGTTGAACCCAAATGGTTTGAGAAAGATGGCGCTACCTCCCAGAAGACAAGTACCTTGCTGCGGGAGAAAATCTCGGGCCGAGTCAACTTTTCGAGTATTGACCAGAACTGGCCAGCTTGATCATATGACCTTACTCTTTGCTACTGTAAAGAGATAAGTGTTTATTGATCATTGATTGGCACCGATTTCCCACCCATAGATCTATTGACTGACTGAGAAACATTATTTATCATGAGGAACTGTCATTAATGTTGTGAATCTGTTGTTTTTTTAATTACATAGAACTGTTTTGGTTGCACTAAGAATAGCAAACACAGTCCTTACTAATGAATTCATTTATGTCTGGGAGTTCAGACTATGTTTTCTTTCAGAGACTAGAGACAAAGTATTGGTACACATGAAAGGTTTACTACAGTATGAAATTGGACTGAAATTGATATCAAACTGGAGTAGCGGTATGAACATAGTGTTTTTTTCTCTTACATTTACTGAGTGTTTTGTTTATCCTTATCATCATTGAATGTACCATATTATGTTGTTGTTTGTATCTTTTTTTCTTTTTTCTTTGTAATAATGACAAGGGTTAGGTGGCAGAGCAGCCTCCGGCTAAACCTTTTTCCGCTGAAATGAAAAAAGCAATTCAATTAAATTCAATTCAATTCCGTGTTTTTGTGATTTTGTTGCTGAATTGAAGAAGTGTTTGTTTACGCTTATGTAACGAATTATGTGAATACATATAAAGCTGAAAGAGTTCCTTTCCCGATTATCCAACCATCTCTGACCTCAAGTGCTTGTCAGCACGTGGCTCGAATCAGCAGTATCATCAGGAAATTTGGTTCTTTATAAGCCCAGGGAAACCCCAGAGAAGGGGAGTTGGTTAGTCGGAGTTAGTCGGAGTTCAAGGAGAGAATAGGTAGAGATCAGATGCGGACAATCAATCCTCCATTAATTTAACGAACTTCGAACTTCTATTTTAGTCTTCGGCAAGTTCTAGCCCGGTGGCTAGAGAGAAAGATATCGTTTGTGATCTGAACGACATACCTCCGATCTTGCAAATGGCCTGTCAGTGTAGCTCTCGAATTACGAGCTGCATCGCGAGCAGTCGTTCTTTCAGAAATAATGTTCCAGGGGGGAAGGGGGGACACTGCTGGTAATATTCTATTTATTATTATATTATAGACGTATTATTTTGGTGTTCTCATGGGGAGCACTCTCAGAGCTCCGGGGGGCAGTAGGAACCCAAAAATATGTCTGGAAGAAACACTGATCGCGAGTCTGAGAAGTAGCGAACTTTGGGCTAAGTTAAGTCAGACATTTTAGAACTAACACGCCTACGCAGAAAGAGAAAACCAGAGAGGACAATGAGGAGCCCAGCAGTGAAAATGGAGAATCAACAGATACTGTGATTTTAGAATCCCTTCCTTCCTACTCCCTTTCCCAACAATCTCTCATCAATTTTTTCTGAAAATTTTTATTTTTATTTTTATTTTTATTTTATTTTTATTTTTATTTTTATTTTTATTTTTATTTTTATTTTTATTTTTATTTTTATTTTTATTTATTTATTTTTGTTTTCAAATGGGTGTCGTCCAATTCTGGTATCTTATCTACCAAAGAGTCACATTCCAAGTAAATCTAGTAGAAGACACAACTTTTCTTGAATACTCATTTCAGTTTAAGCACCCGTAAAACTACTTCGTATTTCGTGTTGGAACTTCTGAAATTTTACACATCTACACGAAAACAAAACCGGAACAATGCGAGAAATATACATATATAAAATCGTAAAATCTCATTGGGCTGAGCATAACGATATGCATGACTATAAATTCTCATGTGTAGTTTTTGAGAAAATCAAAAATACTTATACTTTCTTGATGCTAAAAGCATGTCGTTTGTGACCAAAAACAGAAAGTTTTATGTTTTTAAAATTTTTGCAGGAAGATGATATTATTTACTTACTAATAGATTTTTTTAAGCCTCCACTTTCCCCTGCCTTGGCCGATTTCTTACGGTCTTATTATAAGGCAGTCGCAACTTGCCTCTGCCTTTTTTCTCTCTCATATACTTTTTTTATTTCACTTTTTCTCTCTCTGCTATTCGGCTTTCGTCCTCGACAGATTTGAGGTGAGGCTCTGTTTTATAGCATGGTACCTAATTATATAAACCATGCCTTATTTTCTTCTTTTTTTAAATTACTATTTATATTTATTACAATTATTATTATTATTATTTTTACAAAAGTACATACACAGACGATCACAGACATAAAACCTGAAAAGAGACAGAGCTGAAAAGAGACTAAAAATAAAAACATATTAATATAATATATAAAAGTGATATTAAAAATGATAGTTATGATAGTAAAAACAAAAATTTCCTTCTCGTTTATTAGGAAATCGGTACTCCAGACTTCCTAAAAGTTTTTCTTCTTGTTTGTTAGGAAATCGGTACTCCAGATTTCCCCAAAAATTTCTCACATTAACTTATCTTTATTGTTTATTTACGTTTTATCTAGACTTTGAATTTTGTCTCTTGACAGAACACAAACACTACACATTCTGCACTACAACACTACACTAACACTAAAACACTAAACAGATAAAGTTTTTAGCTCTTGGCTTCCTCAGAGCTAATTTTTTTATTTGATATCAAATTTATTTAATTTTATTTTTATTTTTAGTGTATCACACAGGATTTATCTTCTTCTTTCTTCTTGTCTTTCTTTCCAAAGGTTTTCCAAAACATGCCTAGCCAGAGTACTAAATTTTTCTAGTTTTTGTTCTTCTTCTATGATCGTTTTTATGCTATCTTGTTTCAGTTCATTTCTTATTTCTTTTATTGTATTGTTTGTTATATATCTGTCGCAAGACCAGAAAATATGTTCCGGAGTGTGAAGATCGCCACAAAAACATTTATCATCGTTTCGCAAGTTTAGTCTTTTAAAATGTGTTTTAAATGGTCCATGTCCTGATATATATTCTATCACATCTTTACTTATATTTCCCATCCTTTCTCTTGTTTTTAAATCTGGTATAATATTTCTAGTCCTGGCACTTTTCCTGGAATTTTTCCATTCTTCTTTCCATTTTGTTCGGATGATTCTTTCAATATCGTCATCGCAGCTTGGTATTTCTCCTGTGATTTCTAATATCTTCGTCATTTCTTTATTTTGGATCCAAGTCTTGATACATTTTCTTAATATTTGGAGATGTATCAGTTCTTCATATGTAAGTAATTGCAGCACTTCGGCTGGGATTGTCTTTATTATGTTATTTATTCTTATTAAAATAAGTCTCTGTACTCTTGTCAATGTTTCTTTTAGTTTAATATTCATAAAAATTCGGTGTCCCCATATGCCCACGCAGTACTGTAAGATTGCCATTAAAATTGTTTTGTTATATAACTTGAAAATCTTCTTGTCTAATCTAAAGTCCTTTGTTGCAACTGTTAGTAATTTGTTGGCTACCTTTTTTACTTTTTCTGTTATTTCTGTAATATGTTAATGAAAGTTTAATTTCTTATCGATCCATACTCCAAGATATTTGAATTCATTTACTTGTTCAATTTTTGTATCATTAATTTTTATTATTGGATCCCTCTTTAAAATTTGACCAAAGACCGTGTATTTAGTTTTACTTGCTGATAAATTTAACTTATTTTCTTTGCACCAATTATCTAATTCTGTTAATACTATTTTCCCTTTTGTTTCTATTTCATTTCTTGATGATGCTGAAAATACAACTGCCAGATCATCAGCATAACCCACAACACCGATTGTTTCTTGCATATTATTTAAGTGATTTAAACATGGCTGTAGTGTAACATCCCACATTAAGGGCCCGAGTATCGAGCCTTGTGGGCAGCCTTTTGTGCTTATTGTTTTAATGGTTTCTCCCGGTGTTTGTATTTGTATTTGTCTTCCGCTACAATAATCTAACATTATATTATACAGTGTTTTACTGATGTTCATTTTCTTTAATTCGTTGAAGAAAGCTGGCCACCATAAATTATCAAATGCTCCACTTATGTCAGCGTAAATAACTACTTGGTATTTTTCTACTTTTCCCTCTTCTATCAGGTCTATCATTCTTTTAATAGCTGTTTCTGTGTTTTTTCCTTTCCTAAAACCATATTGTAATAAGTCATTTTCTAAAACTCTCGTCCGATTAATCCTTTCCGTTATTGTTGTTTCAAACAGTTTGCTTATAATATTTAGTAAACATATAGGTCTATAGGATTTCGGATCGTCATCTTTTTTGTCGTCAGATTTCTTAAAAATTACTAAGTTAGCCTGTTTCCATCTTCTGGGTATTTGTCCTTTTTTAAAACATAGATTAAACAGCTTTGACAAGTATGGTGCCCACTTATCCGCGTTTTTCTTATAAATTTCTGGTTTTATGCAGTCTGGACCTGGTGCCTTTTTATTTTTTAATCTTTTAATGTAATTTATTATTTCTTCATTCTTAACTTCTTCATTTTTATCTGTTATTGGAGTCACCGTCATTAAATTTCGTAGTTGTGTCTGTGTTTCTTTGTCTTCCCGCTGATCGTCTTTTGGCAGCAAGATGTTCATCAGGTATTCCACTGTTTCTTTCCAGTTTTTTGTGTACGTCCCGTCTTGTTTTCTGAAAGTTGAAAGAGTGGTAGGTGTTTTTATTTTTTTTGCTTATTATTTTATAAGGCTCTCCCCACGGATCTATATTCAGATGTTTTTCAATATAAGATTGTCAGCTTCTTTTCTTACTTTCTGTTATTTTATTTTGATAGTTTTGTTTTAAATTTCTGTACTTGTTTAATCTTCTTTCTCTTAGATTATTATCTATAGTATTTTGGTATAATTTTCTCGCTTTTCTTGTCTTCCTCTTTAAATTTTGTAATTCGTTTGTCCAAAATGTATTATTATTTATTTCTAATCTGGTTGTTGTTTTAGTTTTAGTTGATTTTTTTATTGCACTTTTTGTTGCTTCCTCTATCTGTTGGGCTAGTTGATCTAGGTTGCTCCAATCTTCTATTTTTGGTAATTTTATTTCGTTCCAAAATTTTTCCCAATTTATTTTATCTGGGTTATATAGAAATCTTTCCTCTCCCTCGTTTGTAACTATTTCTTGAGTGTTTGTTTTTATTATGTCGAAGATTATTATATTATGGTCACTTTCCGTGGCCGCATCTAAAACTTTCCAATTTTTTATTAGGCTATACATCTTCGTTGATGCTATTGTTAGATCAATATTTGACTCTCCTTGACTGCTTCTATAAGTGGGAGGGTTTCCTTATTCGTTGATTATTATTAAATTATTGTTCATTATTAGATCCTCCACTCTTTCTCCTCTTTTATCTGTTTTATTACTATGCCATAAATTTGATTTTGCATTCGAGTCCATGCATATTAAAATACTATCTCCCTGGTAAACCTGACAGAAGTCATCAATATTGTTTAAAAAGGGCTCTATATCCATGCTATATTGGCAGTAACAGTTTACTAGTTTGAAATTTCCTAAAGTAGTCCTTAACTCTAAACACACAGTCCAATTATCTCCGAATTGGGTAATATTTAATATCTTTATATTTTTGTTCCTATTTATAACTGCTGCCTGTGGTTTTTCACCTGTATTGTATAAATTATGGTCTCCTCCTGTGTGACTTTTAGATACAATCGTTTCCCATGTTCCCATGTTTGTTAATTTTTTGTTTCTTGTATATGGTTCTTGAAGGATAATCAAATCTGCTTCCACTTTTTCTGCCAAATCTTTGATTTCATCCATTACTGTTTTGCTTCCCTTTGCATTTAGTTGAATAACTGTTATTTTTTCTTCTTTAGCTTGGTTATTCATTTTGTTAATAAGAGTTTGTCATAGTTAAAAGATTTTGTTGTTATTTTACTATTTTCTTCTATTAAAATTCAATTCTTGCTATTGTTCTCTCATATAACAATTTGTAAGTTGCACAGTCTTGATCGTTTTTTGCACTACATTGTTTTTTCCTTTTTGTGCAAGGGATGCATACTTTCTGTTTATCCTTGTTAGGACAATTTGACCGGTCATGATTTTCTCCACAGTGGTTACAGACTCTTCTCTCCTCTTTACAGTACTTACTTATGTGTAGTAGTCACAGCACACCGAACACTTGGGAATAGTTATAAAATCTTTTATTGCATGGGCCTCATACATGAGGTATACCCTGCCATTTTGTAGTAGCCTTCTTCTAATTCTAGAGGTGACTTCTATGACTAAATGACATTTTGTTTGATTTTTGGGTCCAGTTCGAAATCTTGGTTTTATTTCACTTTGTACTTCTCCTGTTTCTTGTTTTTCGAAGTTTTGTTCTATGAGTGTCTCTATTATTTCTTCATCTTTGAAATCAGATGGGACACTGTATATAATGAGTAATGGTTTTTTCTTCTTGGGTTGTTCTACCATTACCATTTCCTGAAGTTTCTTGTTCCTTACTATTTTTTTCATGTCTTCTTCGGTAGCAGTCTCTACAATTACTGTGTTCTTCATTTTCCTTAATGATGTAATTTTTATTTTCTCCTTTGCCGGGTTTACACTTGAACAGAATTTTCGGTGTACTTCCGTTACATTTTCGTTGTTTTTTCCTTTCAGAAATATTGTGGGTTTCTGCTTTGTTATCACTTGTTGCACCACCTGAGCTCTTTTGCTAGTCAGTCCTGTATTTTGTGCTCCCGAAAGAACTGAGGAATATGTTGGTTTGTTTTCTACTTGTTTTCCGTTTTCGGCTTTTAATTTTGCAATTTCGGTCTTCAGTCTTTCATTTTCTTGCTTCAATTTTTCGTTTTCCATTTTGAGATGCTCGTTTTTGCCTAGAGTTTTTGATTGTTGAATGAGCCATTTTGTTAGCTCCTTTTTTATGCTTTTTGCAATAGCACCACTAGCCTTGCTCCTTTTTACTGCGTTGTCCACAAATTCTAAAGCAGATTCATACGTCTGTGATATATCTCCCACTGATCCCTCCTCCTGATATTTGTCCTTTTGTCTTTCTAATTCTTGTTCGTCGCCTGATAATATTTCCTCATCTTCCTTTTTGTTTATACTTTTATTTTGGTTTGAATTTACACTTTGGTACATTAAATGTCCTTGTTCCTGTTCCAGTTTATCAAGCATATCGTCATACGAGCCACTTGAATATCGCGGTAGACTATCAATTTTATTTAATTTGTATTTCTTAGTTCAGGGGGATCCCGCCCCCTGCTTATGTCGAAAAGTTCTTATCTGTTTTGCATACACACGTCAGTGGAGAAGGAAAACAAAGAAAGCTATAAAGTCCACTTACCTTGTTATGTTGATGTTTAGGTCAGCCAGAAATGTCACTATATGCACACGTGCTCTTTTACTATTGTTTACTACAACACATGATACAGAATGAGTTTCCGCGGGAGAAATTTACGCACACTTAGGTCACTCACAGTTCATTTACACTTTGTCACTTCCTATGTTCGCAACAAAATGCAAGCTTGCAAATATTTCTTTTCCTCTTCAATCTCCACGTCTTAAGTTTTTAACATTTAAAAGTTGCCATGCAATACACTAAAAACACTAGATATTTTACTAATATGTCCGTAAGTTTTTAAAATTTTTAACATCTATTTTCGCACACCTTTACGTTATACCTTTACGCGTCCACAGACAAGCGGCCACTTTCCAGCTCAGCCTGCAAACCGTACGTTTTACCGTATTTTGCCGGAGCGACACACACACGTCCACTCGCGCTCACATTCGTTTCACATATCTCTAATAGATTACAAGTATTTATTATTGGTTGTTTTTTTTTTCTTAACAGTTACACACATACTCTTAACGGTAAAAGTGAGGGGAACGCAAGGGGACCCCACTCCCCCGCTTTCAAAATATCTATGGCGTCCTCCACTTCCTAAAAAAAATACAATCGGCAAAGATAGCACTGG